>NW_026897763.1:0-36776 GCF_033153095.1 Gastrolobium bilobum | reverse complement strand
TCTGAGGGTGATAGGCAGTACTCAATCTCAACTGTGTACCAAAAGCTCCCTGCAGCGCCTCCCAGAACTGAGATGTGAACTTCGGGTCCCTATCACTGATGATACTCACGGGCACCCCGTGAAGCCTCACAATCTCGCGAACATACAGTCTGGCCAACTGCTCTGTAGTGAAGCTCACCTTCACTGGAAGAAAATGGGCAGACTTCGTCAGTCTGTCCACAATGACCCATATCGAGTCACAGCCAACCTGAGTCCTCGGCAAACCCCCAACGAAGTCCATGGAAATGCTCTCCCATTTCCACTCCGGAATCTCAAGAGGTTGAAGTTTACCAGACGGCTTCTGGTGTTCAATCTTCACCTTCTGGCAAACCAAACACTTGGACACAAAGATAGCAACATCTTTCTTCATGCCCGGCCACCAAAAGTTCTTCTTCAAGTCTTGATACATCTTAGTAGCACCAGGGTGGATAGAAAACTGACCCTTATGGCCTTCTGCCATAACCTCTTCTGTCAACGGACCTCGAGGAACCACAATCCTCTGCTGAAACAAAAGCACTCCATCATCATTCCAAGACACACCGTCTTGGTTCTTCACATAATCCAGACACTCTCTCTGAACTTGTGCCTCTTTAATCTTTTCTAACAGCTCGTTCACGACATCTGATGCTTCTAACCCGAGAAGTACGCTCGCACACGGAGCGGTCACTGCCAAGTGGCGGAACTTCTCAACCACATCGAAGTTACCAAGTAGCAAACTGGATGAACTACTGGATTTCTGACTCAAAGCATCGGCTACCACATTGGCCTTGCCAGGATGATACCTAAGCTCAAAGTCGTAGTCCTTTATGAACTCCATCCATCTCCTCTGCCTCATGTTCAACTCCTTCTGGTCGAACAGGTACTTCAAACTCTTGTGGTCACTGAACACCACAAACCTCAAACCAAAAAGATAATGCCTCCAAATCTTGAAAGCAAACACAATCGCAGCCAACTCCAAATCATGAGTCGGGTAGTTCTCCTCATGAGGCTTCAACTGCCTCGAAGCAAAAGCAACAGCTCTACTAGACTACATCAGCACACAGCCCAGCCCCTTTCCAGAAGCATCACAGTAAAGCTCAAACTGCTCCTCAGGATCAGGAAGGATCAACACATGTGAAGAAGTCAATCTCTCCTTCAACTCCTGGAAGCACGCCTCACACTCGTGAGTCCACACAAATGGAGTCTCCTTTCGGGTAAGACGAGTCAAAGGGAGAACCTTCGTGGAAAAACCCTTGATGAACCTCCGATAGTAACCTGCCAAACCTAAGATGCTCCTCACCTCCGTAGCTGTCTTGGGTCTCTCCCAATCCAACACGGCCTCAATCTTGTTGGGATCCACTGCAACTCCATCTGCTAAAATCACATGCCCCAGAAACTTGACTGATTTGAACCAAAACTCACACTTGGAAGGTTTAGCATAAAGCTTTTTCTCCTTCAACACTTGCAGAACTATCCTCAGATGCTCCACATGCTCCTCCTCAGTCTTGGAGTAGATCAGAATATCATCAATGAAGACAATCACAAACTGATCCAGATACGGTTGGAAAATCCTGTTCATGTAGTCCATGAACACTGCCGGCGCATTTGTGAGTCCAAACGGAATCACCATATACTCAAAATGACCGTATCTCGAACGAAACGCGGTCTTCGGGACATCCTCCGGCTTCACCCGAATCTGATGGTATCCGGACCAGAGATCAATCTTGGAATACACACAAGCACCCCTGAGCTGATCCAACAGATCATCAATCCGAGGAAGGGGATACTTGTTCTTGATTGTCACCTTGTTCAACTGCCTGTAGTCGGTGCACAATCACATTGTCCCGTCCTTCTTCTTCACGAAGATGACCGGTGCTCCCCAAGGAGACACACTCGGTCTAATGAAATCTTTCGCCGAAAGATCCTTAATATGCTTCTTCAGCTCAGCCAACTCCGGTGACGACATCCGATAAGGAGCTAAAGAAATCGGCCCCACACCGGGAAACAAGTCAATGGAGAACTCTATCTCCCGCTGTGGCGGAAACTCAGGAATCTCCTAAGGAAACACCTCAAGGAACTCCCCCACCACAGGAATGCCAGTGATATCCTCCTGTGTCCCACTCACCAAACCACCCAACATGACATAACCCAATGCCCCTGCTCGCAGCGCTCTCCTGGCCTGCAACAGTGAAATGTATGGCGAGGAACTAGCTGTGGAATCACACGGAGACATCACCACGCGCTTTGCACAGCAATCAATCAAAGCACAGTATCTAGACAACCAATCCATGCCCAGAATAATCTCAAGGTTGGCCATCGGCAACCCTATCAGATCTACCGAGAACTCGCGGCCATCCCACTGAAACGCTACATCGCGATGTACAGTGGTAGAATCACAAATCTCTCCGGTGGCGGTAGTCACCCGCAACGGTGGAGAAAGCACAACACTGGGCAACTCAAGCCCCAAAGCAATCGGGGTAGCAACAAACGAATGAGTAGCCCCGGATTCAAAGATAGCATCCACAAAGGATCACCAATAGACACAGTACCTCTGACAAGGTTCGGAGCGCGGTCCGACTGCTGCCTATCCAGTGTATACACTCTCCCCACAGAGGGTGGCACTGCAGGTGCCGAAGAAGATGCCATCGGAACCATCTGCAAAGGAACTGCCTGAACAGCTGCAGCTCTCGCCGTCGACGACGGACAATCTCTAGAGAAGTGGCCCTCCTTACCACACTTGAAGCACAGCAACTGCCCCGTAGCACAGCGTCCCACATGCTCTTTCCCACATCCCGAACATCTCGGAGTGGTAGGAGGCCTAGCAGAACTCCCCTGATGTGAAACAGCTCTCTTGAACTGACCAGGCGCCTGCCTAGTCGCTAACTGCTTTCCCTTGCCCTTATCAGCAAACCTCCTGTCCTTCCAAGAAGTAGGAGCAGGAGTGGAACCACCTGTTCCCTTGCTCTCCTCAACCTTGGCCCTCTTGGCCTTGCTTGCCACGCAAACGTCATCGATGTTCTTACACTGCTGAACCAGTGTACCAAAGTCCCTCGAAGCAGCACCAGCAAGATGCTCAGCAATCACCTCACTAAGTCCCCTGCGGAACTTAGCTGCCAGAAACAACAGAGTAGGAGGAACCATCCGGAAGTGTGCAAACTTCACTAGCTCATTAAACTTAGCCAGGTACTTATCAACAGACATCGAGCCCTGTACCAAACGATCAAACTCTCCCTGTTCCCTCTCCTGCGCACCATAGGGAAAGTATCGGCCCAGAAAGAACTCCTCAAAGAATGACCACGTCATGACACGGCCCTGCCTCTCAAAAGCACGAGAGGTGTGCGTCCACCACTCATGGGTATCGCCCTCCAGCATGTAGGTCGAGAACATCAGCTTCTGTGGGTCTGTACATTGCATAACCCGAAAGATCTTGTCCAGCGACTCTAGCCATCTCGCAGCAGCAATAAGATCCAAAGACCCCTCAAACACAGGTGGCTTATGCTTCCTGAAAGCATTCAGCCGGCGATCAATCACATCACGATCCTCAGCAATCCCCACAAGGGGCTCCCCCGTCTCAGCGGCATGAGTAGCACTACCGATGTGACTATGGCTCTCCTCCTGAACACTAGATGGAGGCGGTGGCGGTGGTGGCGGTGGTGGTGGAGCATGGCCTACAGCAGGACCAACCCTCATCTCCTCCAACATGACTCTCATCATCGTCATGTTCGTCATCCTGTTCGCCTCGAGGACTTCCTTAGTGGTCCTCCGGTTCGCTTCTCGAACCTCAGCTGCGGCTATCCGGTTCGCCTCGCGAACAGCTTCCATCATTGCCGCATTGGCCACTCTAGCGGCCTCCTGATCGGCTAACCTAGCCGTCTGCATCTCAGCCAATGCAGTCAGGATAGGATCGGATTGATCCTCAGAAGTCTCTCGTGTTCTCCCGGACCTTACCATGACTCTGCACAAGTTACACAAATTATGAGTTGATCAGGACCACGCAATGTGATCACATATACATCATCATAATAAAATTCGACGGAGTAAGCACAAAGACAGACACAACCAAACAACCTAGCAATTACAATACATACAGGCTTTTCCCTCGAACCATTGCTCTGATACCATAAATGTAACACCCCGTATATATATCCGGTAATGTTATCATCATATCGTATTAAGCTGCGCTTAATTAAAATGCGGAATTACTTTTTCTTTTCAATTATGATGCCATTAACATTACCAACTTGCTTAATAATCAATTTATTAAAACATCGCCTGTATATAATTGCAATAAAACAGCTAACTGAAATACCTCATAACATAGATAATAAAAGTGTGGCTCTAGTCACGGAACTACAACAACGTAGACCAGACCATCTAACAGTTTATACAACTCCAAACTAAAAGTACTAACAGAAAGTGTCATGGACAATCCCCATGCTCACTCAAATAAGGCAACATGCCCAACATCAGTCTCAACAACATCATATCATAAATAGCGGAAAACATAAACAGCATCCATATCCAGTCATGCTAACAAATAAGCAGAAACAACAAAATCAGCTAAGCTCCGGCCTCCCGCCGCCTGAGGCATCAGTACCCATACTACCTGATCCTGAAATAAGCATTCCCCAAACGTGGGGTAAGATCTCTAATCTAGAAATCTCAGTAAGTCAGTGAGTCATCAAGGATCTTCCACCCCAAGCTCACTTACATGTGCAATATAAGTTCAAAAAGCAGTTTATCATTTATCATTTCTAAAACAATGCAATGCAACAGATAATCATGCCATGTGTGTCAATACTAATCTACTGGCCAGAGACAGTGCAGGTATACGTCTCTCACCTACACACCGTGCAAGTACCACTTGCATTCACCCCGGTACACCGTCTTGTATGGCGCTACATACTCAAGCTTCCCGTCAAGATGAAACAACACATGCATATTAAAAGCCATTACATGTAAAGTTCAATCAACATATCAAATATCCAAAAGCATGTACACAACATGCATAAACCATACCCCCATGGGACATGGTGGAACCACAACATGGCTAAACCGAGGACACGAAAGCTTACCTTGCAAGCTAACTCCAAAAGCCAAGAGTCCACAGCTCAAAGTCCAAAGACAACAGATTCACAATCTGTTATGGACCAATACTATATCAATAATAATGCAACACAAGCATATAACTTAAAGACAACGTCTTTCCTTACGTTTTACGTCTTAAGGCTCCATACCAAGCCATAAGTCCTTAATCACAACGATTCTGACTTAGTTCATAAATTACAGAAGTTCAACTTCATCAATCTAGGGTCCACAAACCCCCAATAGCCTACTGTACACACAGTACAGCTACTGTTCCACGAAATCCCAGAATATCCGGATATTCCTCGGGACCATATCCGGATATGCAATATCCGGATATCTCACTGGATATATCCGGATATACAATATCCGGATACTCAGAATCCCATATCCGGATATCTAATATCCGGATGTCCAAATCCCATATCCGGATATCACATATCCGGATATTTCTCGGGTAGATATCCGGATATTTCACGACAGAATGCAGAAAATGCATTTCGTGAAGATATCCTTCCAAGGTTGGGTTTTTAACACTTAATTACGTTAAAGCATGCATCTTTATACTGATTAAGGTCCACACCCCAGTTGGTTACTTGATTAACCCATTAAACATGCAAAGATCACACCTTTAACCCATCAAAACACATGATCAAGGTTGGACAACTTACCAAAGGTTCAAAACAGAGGCAAGGACTGCTCTTGGAGCTCACAACCAGCTCCCAAAGTTCTGACTTGACACCAAAACGAAAATGCCTTCACAAAGGTTGGTTCTTTCTCACCAAAGGTCACCACTTGGACCTCAAAATGCCATAACTAAGGCTCACACACTCAACTTAAAAACTCAGAACCTCTCCACCTCACTCACAGTGAGAAGAACTCAGAAAAACTTTCACACTCCCACACCAAGTAAGTTCTCACAGGCCTCAAAGTATTTGGAGAAGAAACCAAGGAGAAAGGAAGCTCCTTGGCTCACCACAATGGAGGAGAAGGTGACAAAGGGTGGCTGGAGGTGTTTCAGAGAATGGAGGCACGTAGGAAATCTGATCTAGGGTTTTGTGCACAATGATTAGAGTATTTATAGCCACTTACCCAATTAACACACAGTATTAACTTTAATTTCTACGCTTAGCATTTTAATCCCAAACTCTGGATTCTAAAACTACACATTTTTCCAAGAATTTACATTTTTTTCTTATAATTTTCCGAGCACCTTTCCGGTACGCGCTTTTCCAAGCCAGTACCGGTTTCTAGCACCAGTTCTCATTATTTGGACTTGAAACTCGTTTTACAAGTCCTACATATTATTCTAGTAATTATCATGCACTTACATTAATTTTTTGGGATACTTTTTCGGCACGCATTTATACCGACTAGCAGAACCGGTATCTGCACTTTTCTTCCGAAAAGCGACTTTCAGCATTCTTAATCACTTATTACGATTATTAAGCCTCATAAATAATTATTAGGGTCAATTATGGAATCATTTCCTAATTTTGCATAATTAATTAATTAAATACCTTAATTAACGGTGCGGGTTCTTACACAGGGTCCGCAGGGGACTTAGTACCTGGCTAAGTTCAACCAGTTGGTGAAGTTTGCACACTTCAGGATGGCGAGGCCTACTCCTACTTTTCTGGCTGCTAAGTTCCGCAGGGGACTTAGTGAGGATATTGCTGATTACCTAGCTGGTTCTGCTTCTAGAGACTTTGGGACACTGGTTTAGCAGTGTCGTGATATTGAAGATTTCTACAGCTCGAGTAAGGCCAAGAAGGCCAAGGTTGCTGAGACGACGAAGGTTGCAGCTGTTAGTTCCACTTCTTGGCGAGACAGGAAGTTTAGGAACAAGGGCAATGGTAAACAGATGGCAGCTCGGTAGGCGCCGAATCAGTTCAACAGGACTTCTGCTCAGGGAAGTGCAGCGAGACCTCCTGCTCCAAAGTGTTCGGGATGCGGGAAAACTCATTTTGCGTCGTGCTCTACCGGCCAGTTGATTTGCTTTCAGTGTGGCACGGAGGGCCACTTCTCCAGAGACTGTCCGTCGGCGACGGCGAGGGCTACTACACTGCAGGAAGTGCCACTTCAGATGGTCCCCCTTCCACCTACTTCGGCACCAGCAGTGCCACCATCTTCTGGGAGAGTTTATACTCTGGATCGTCAGCAGTCGGATCGAGCTTCGAACCTTGTCAGAGGTACTGTTACGATTGGTACATCAGCTGTTGATGTTTTGATTGACTATGGGGCTACGCATTCTTTTGTTGCTACCCCGATTGCTGTGGGGCTTGAGTTGCCCATGTCTGTGCTTTCTCCACCGCTGCGGGTGACCACCGCCACCGGAGAAAGATGTGATGCTACCACTGTTCATCGCGAAGTGGCGTTTCAGTGGGATGGCCGTGAGTTCTCAGTAGATCTGATAGGATTACCGATGGCCAACTTGGAGGTTATTCTGGGCATGTATTCGCTGTCTAGAAATTGTGTGACGATTGACTGTTGTGCCAAGCGTGTAGTGCTGTCTCTGTGTGATTCCACCGCCAGTTCCTCGTCGTACATTTTGTTGTTGCAGGCTAGGAGAGCCTTGAGAGCAGGGGCATTTGGTTATGTCATGTTGGGAGGTTTGGTGAGTGGGATGCAGGAGGATATCACTGGCATTCCTGTGGTGAGGGAGTTCCTCGAGATGTTTCCTGAGGAGATTCCTGATTTTCCGCCACAGAGGGAGATAGAGTTCTCCATAGATCTGTTGCCTGGTGTGAGGCTGATTTCTTTAGCTCCATACCAGATGTCGCCACCGGAGTTGGCAGAGCGGAAGAAGCATATTGAGGATCTTTCAGCAAAAGATTTCATTAGATCGAGTGTGTTTCCTTGGAGAGCACCGGTTATCTTTGTGAAGAAGAAGGACAGGACAATGCGATTGTGCACCGACTACAGGCAGTTGAACAAGGTGACGATCAAGAAAAGTATCCCCTTCCTCGGATTGATGATCTGTTGGATCAGCTCAGGGGTGCTTGCGTGTATTCCAAGATTGATCTCTAGTCCGGATACCATCAGATTCGGGTGAAGCCGGAGGATGTTTTAAAGACCGCATTTCGCTCGAGATACGGTCATATTGAGTACTTGGTGATTCCGATTGGACTCACCAATGCACCTGTTGTGTTCATGGATTACATGAACAGGATTTTCCAGCCGTACCTGGATCAGTTTGTGATCGTCTTCATTAACGACATTTTGATTTACTCCAAGACGGAGGAGGAGCATGTGGAGCATTTGAGAACTGTTCTGCAAGTGCTGAAGGAGAAGAAGCTGTATGCGAAGCCTTCCAAATGTGAGTTTTAGCTCAAGTCTGTGAAGTTTCTTGGGCATGTTATTTCTGCTGAAGGAGTTGCAGTGGATCCGAACAAGATCGAGGCCGTACTGGATTGGGAGAGACCCAAGACAGTTACGGAAGTGAGGAGTTTTCTGGGTTTGGCAGATTACTATCGGAGGTTCATCAAGGGATTCTCCACCATGGTTTTGCCATTGTCTCGCCTTACTCGGAAGGAGACTCCATTTGTGTGGACTCACGAGTGTGAGGTCTGTTTTCAGGAGTTGAAGGAGAGACTGACTACTGCACCTGTGTTGGTCCTTCCTGATCCTGTGCTTGAGATCGAGCTTTACACCGACGCCTCTGGGAAGGGGCTAGGTTGTGTGCTGATGCAGTTGGGCAAAGTGATTGCCTATGCTTCGAGGCAGTTGAAACCTCATGAGGAGAACTACCCTACTCATGACTTGGAGTTGGCTGCTATTGTGTTTGCTTTCAAGATTTGGAGCATTATCTTTTTGGTTTGAGGTTTGTGGTGTTCAGTGACCACAAGAGTTTGAAGTACCTGTTCGACCAGAAGGAGTTGAACATGAGGCAGAGGAGATGGATGGAGTTCATAAAGGACTACGACTTCGAGCTAAGGTATCATCCTGGCAAGCCCAATGTGGTAGCTGATGCTTTGAGTCGGAAATCCAGTAGCTCATCCAGTTTGTTACTTTGTAACTTTGATGTGGTTGAGAAGTTCCGAAACTTGGCAGTGACCGCTCGTGTGAGAGTGTACTTCTCGAGTTGGAAGCAGCAGACGTTGTGAACGAGCTGCTAGAAAAGATCAAAGAGGCACAAGTTCAGAGAGAGTGTCTGGATTATGTGAAGAACCAAGACGGTGTGTCTTGGAATGATGATGGATTGCTTTTGTTTTAGCAGAGGATTGTAGTTCCTCGAGGTCCATTGACAGAAAAGGTTATGGAAGAGGGCCATAAGGATCAGCTTTCTATCCACGCTGGTGCTACTAAGATGTATCAAGACCTGAAGAAGAACTTCTGGTGGCCGGGCATGAAGAAGGATGTTGCTGTCTTTGTGTCCAAGTGTTTGTTTGCCAGAAGGTGAAGATTGAACATCAGAGACCGTCTGGTGAACTTCAACCTCTTGAAGTACCACAGTGGAAGTGGGAAGGTATTTCCATGGATTTCGTGGTGGGTTTGCCGAAGACTCAGGTGGGTTGTGACTCTATTTGGGTCATTGTGGACAGACTGACGAAGTCTGCCCATTTTCTTCCAGTGAAAGTGAGCTTCACTACTGAGCAGTTGGCCAAGCTTTATGTTCGCGAGATTGTGAGGCTTCACGGGGTGCCCGAGAGTATCATTAGTGATAGGGACCCGAAGTTCACATCTCGGTTCTGGGAGGCGCTGCATGAGGCTTTTGGTACGCAGTCGAGATTGAGCACCGCCTATCACCCTCAGACTGATGGACAGACTGAGAAGACCATCCAGACCTTGGAGGACATGTTGCGAGCTTGCACGTTGGAGCAAGGCTCGGCATGAGATAGGTACCTTCCGTTGGTTGAATTTTCTTACAACAACAGCTTTCATGCTAGCCTGGGCATGACGCCCTACGAAGCACTGTATGGTAGGAGGTGTCGGACTCCTACTTGTTGGTCTGAGGTTGGGGACAAGGAGCATTTTGGCTTGGACTTTCTCCAAGATACCACCTTGCAGATCCAGATGATCCGTGAAAAGTTGAAGCAGACGCAGAATCGCCAGAAGAGCTACTATGATGTCAAGCATCGTCCGCTGGAGGTCAGTGAGGGTGAGCGCGTGTTTGTGAGACTTTCACCTGTCACCGGTGTTGGTCGGACACTCGGAGTGAGGAAGCTGAGCCCGCGATATATTGGGCCTTACCAGATTCTTGGTAGAATAGGACATGTTGCCTACCGGCTTGCCTTGCCTCCGAACTTGGCTAACACCCACGACGTGTTTCACGTGTCTCAACTTCAGAAGTACATAGCAGATCCTTCGCACGTGGTGCAACCTGATGATGTGGAGGTTCGGGAGAACCTGAAAACTCCCGTCGGACCACTCAAAATTCTCGATCGTGGCGAGAAGCAGCTGAAGAGCAAGATCATTCTGATGGTCAAAGTGCAGTGAACCGGAAGAATTCCTGAGGAGTGTACTTGGGAGCGTGAGGACGAGCTTCTCCAGCAGTACCCCGAGTTTCGACCAAGTATGTTTCTGATTTTGAGGTCAAAATCCTAAAAAGGTGGGGTGAATGTAAGAACTCGCACCGTTAAATAAGGTATTTAATTAATTAATTAGGCAAAAATAGGAAATGATTCCATAATTGACTCTAATAATTATTTATGAGGCTTAATAAATGTAGTAAGTGGTATAGAATCCTGAAAGTCGCTTTTCGGAAGAAAAGTGCAGATACCGGTTCTGCTAGTCTGTATAAATGCTTACCGAAAAAGTATCCCGGAAAATTAATGTAAGTGCATGATAATTACTAGAATAATATGTAGGACTTGTAAAACAAGTTTCAAGTCCAAATAATGAGAACTGATGCCAGAAACTGATACTGGCTATGAAAAGCGCCTACTGGAAAGGTGCTCAGAAAAATATTATAAAAATATGATAATTCTTGGAAAAATGTGTAGTTTCAGGTTCCAAAGTTTGGGATCAAAATGCTAAGCGTAGAAATTAAAGCTAATACTGCGTGTTTAATTGTTAAGTGGCTATATATACACCTACTAAGGGCATAATGCCCTAGAAAACTACCTCTTTTTCGTGGGTTTTGGTGGCTAGTCTGATTGTGTCACTGTTTCATCCCTTTCTTCACCATTTCTTGAGCTTTGAGGCTTTCTCTTCCTTGAAAGCTTCTCTTAAACACTTGTGTGAGGGAGAGTCACCTTTGGGAAGGGGTTTGTGGTGCTGTTTCTGAGTAAGGAGGTCAGCTTGTGGGAGTGTTGGGGGATAACTTTGGGTTGGTGGAGTGAGTGAACCTTGTGCTTCATTTTTGAGGTCCAAGGAGCCACCTTTGGTGAGGAAGAGCCTTGCTTGTCTTCCATTTTCGCACACCCTGTGTGGTCAGTAGTTGAGGGGCTGTTGGTGAGCTCCAAGAGCATCTCCATCCTCTGTTTTGGGCTTGTGGTATGATCATCACACTTTAACTTGAGTTTTATGCTTAAAAATGGAACCTTGATGCATCTAAAGGCTAAAAGATGATAACTTAACGTTGGGTAATGTCAAACACACCTAGAAATGAATGTCTAAGTGTTTATAATCGGTAAAAACCCAACCTTAGAAGGATATCTTCACGAAATGCAGTTTCTGCATTCTGTCGTGAAATATCTGGATATGTGCCCGAGAAATATCCGAATATGTGATATCCGGATATGGGATTTGGACATCCGGATATGGGAATCTGGATATCCGGATATTGTATATCTGGATATGGTCAGTGAGATATCCGGATATTGCATATCCGGATATGTACCCGAGGAATATCCGGATATTCTGGGATTTCGAAGAACAATAGCTGTGTTGTGAGGACAGTAGGCTATTGGGGGTTTGTGGACCCTAGATTGATGAAGTTGAACCTCTGTAATTAATGAACTAAGTCAGAATCGTGTGATTAAGGGCTTGTGGCTTTGTTGGAAGCCTTAAGACGTAAATCGTTAAAGGAGAACGTAGTCTTTATGTTAATGCTTTTGAGTTATGTATGTTGATACACTTGCTGGTCCTAAATCAGATTGCGATCTACTGTGTGTTGGACTTGAGCTGTGAGGACTCTTGGCTTTGGATAGTGAGCTTGCAAGGTAAGCTTTCGTGTCCTCGGTTTAGCCATGTTGTGGTTCCACCATGTCCCATGGGGGTATGGTATATGCATGTTGTGTTACATGCTTTTGATGTTTTGGAAATGCTGTTGAGCTATTGTATGTTAGTGCCTTGTTGATATGCATGGAGGTGTTCCACCTATACGGTAAGCCCGAGTATATAGAACATACAATACGGTGAGGCTGTGGGTGAGGTGCAAGCGGTGTTCCTTGTACTACATGTAGGAGATAGATGTATTCCTACATTTCTCTGGCCAGTAGAATAGTGATTACACACATGCCATAGATATCTGTTGCACTACATAGTTTTGGAACTGATAATGATATAAATGCTTTTAGAACTTATATTGCACATGCAAGTGAGCTTGGGGTGGAAGATCCTTGAGGACCCCTTGTCTTACTGAGATTTCTGGTTTAGAGATCTCACCCCACGTTTGGGGAATGCTTATTTCAGGATCAGGTAATGTTGAGACCTCAGGCGGCAGGAGGCCGGAGCTGAGTTAGATTTGCTGTTATTTATGTTGACATGTTGGATGCTGGATTTGCATGCTGCTTATATGCTTATAGCTTCAGTTCATGTTTAGGGAGTTTTATGTTAAGACTTGTTGTTTACGCTGTTTATTTGGTGAGCATGGGGATTGTCCATGACACAGAGTATTGTTTCGTCTTGAGTCTTTTGGGAGTTGTAATAATGTATTAGGATATTGTGCGGATTACGAGATGTAATGCCGTGATTTAGATACACACTTTATTTATATATTGAGGTATTTCAGTAGATCTCTTATTGCAATTTACATACAGGCGTTATTTTATGAAATTGATTAAGTAATCAAGATGGCAATTGACAATGGCGTCATAATTGAAAAGAAAAAGAATATTCCGCATTTTTAAATTTAGCACCGCTTAATACGATGTAATGATAACACTACCGGATATGTACGGGGTGTTACATATGACGTCATTAAGATTAATCAAGTTGATTACTTAATCCTTTTTCAAAACATTGCTTGTATGTAAATTGTAATAAAATAACTAAATGAAATACCTCAATATATAAATAATTGTGAGTATCTAAGTCACGGAACTACAACACGTAGTTCGGACCAAAATCCTGATACAATTATACAACTCGAATCTAAATCAACAAAGTCAAGACAATGTGGCATTGACAACCCCTATGCTCACCAAATATGGCAACAAAGCCCAACAGAGTCTCCAATCATAAAACAATATAAAGGCAATATAACAAAATAACAGCCAGGACAAATCAGCACAACATCAAATATCTCAACTCAACTTCAGCCTCCTGCCGCCCGAGGTATCAACCCCCGAGTTACCTGAACCTGAAAATGTGCCCCAAACGTAGGGTGAGATCTCTAAATAGAAATCTCAGTAAGACAGGGGGTCCTCAAGGATTTCTCCACCCCAAGCTCACTTACATGTGCAATATAAGTTCTAAAAGCAGTAAAACATTATAAGTTCCAAAATCAGTGCAATGCAGCAGAATAATCATATCATGTGTATCAACTATTCTACTGGCCAGAGAAATGCAGGATTTACATACGTCTATTATCTACATTCAGTTCAAGTACTACTTACACTCACCCACAGAATCACCCTATGGCATGTCTCATACATACACAGGCTTATCGTCTAGGTGGAACAACACATGCATATTATAAGCAGTTGCACATAAAAGATCAACAACATTTCAAAATCAATACATGAAAATACATCATGCATATAAACCATCCCCCCATGGGGTATGGTGGAACCAACAATGGCTAAACCGAGGACACGGAAGCTTACCTGTCAAGTAGTATATTCAAGCTTAAAATCCAAACAGCAGTCCACAAGTCACAAAATAGCAGGATCAAGGTCTGTTTATAACATAAATATCATCAATACTCATGCTCTATAATTTCATGTCAAAAGGAATACGTTTTCTTTCTCATTTTCGCTTACTGCACGCTTTCCTCAAAGCCTTAAGCATTAAACCACGTTTACTCTTTTTAAAAATTTAATTTCAACTCTTTACCGAAAAATTATAAGATTTTAATATGTTAAACTAGACATCTCCAGATTTAGAAAGACATATTATATGTCTCAATCAGAGTTGTATAACTCCGGTTATGTTTTACGCAAAGTGACTGCTGCAACCGGAATTTCTAGCAACCAAAAAGCGACTTCAAAATGACCCTGAGATCAAACCATATATCCAATGGCTACTAAATTTTACAGAGTTGTAGCCCTATGTGTTAGCTTCACACAGGTCCAAACGGTACTCGATTTGGAGCTCTGTAGCTCAAGATATCAAATTTTTACTAAAACAGGTTTGTTGTTGTCCAGACCAAAATATCGAGATATTGCCAAAGGAATATCGAGATATCGATATCCGGATATCATATCGGGATATCAATATCCGGATATTTTCGGAGGAATATCCGGAAATCAATATCTGGATATCATATCCGGATATTGGTTTTTCAATATCGGGATATTTTGCGACAGTATTCAAAAAATGCATTTTTTCAAGAGTTTTTCCTACAAGGTTCAACTTTTAACACTTTCAGACCTTCAAGCATGCATTTTTAGGTGTGTTATGCCATTATTACACTTAGGTTATCAACTTTCACTTATTACATGCATCCATGTTCATTCTTTTCAATAAAAAATCAAGAACAAAGGTGTAGGATGTACCCGAAGCTTCAAAAACAGAAAAAGAAGTGCTCTTGGAGGTTCCTAGCCCACTCCAAGCTTCTGTGGACAAAGTTGCACGAATTTGCACTCCAAGATAGGTGCTTTCTTCACCAAGTTCACTCCTTGGAGCTCCAATGGTGATGTAGAAGACTCCAACACTCCCAACCCACTAAACAATCCTAAAGCTCCACAAAACAGCAACAAAGGGGTTCCAAGAATAGTCTTTTTACTTGAAGGGTGTTTGTGTTTGAGTGTTTAATGGATTTGAAAGGAAGAAATCCAAGAAAAGATGAAGTCTTGGTGGTTTTTCATGCAAGGAAGGCTATGGGAGAAGGTGGCAACCAAAGAGGTCAGACATCTCACGAAGGAGGCACAAGAATTAACCTATGATCATGTGCAAAGTCCTTATATAGTCCACTTAAGTTTTAATCGCACTGTATTAGCGCTAATAGCTACGCTTATCATTTTAATCCCAAACTTTGGATTCTGAACCTAGCCATTGTTTTAAGATTTTTCATATTTTTATTTTATTTTTCGCAGCACTTTTTCGGTACGCGCTTTTACGTAGCCGGTATCAGTTCTGACACCAATTCTCATTATTTTGACTTGAAACTTGTTATACTAATTCTATATATTATTCTAGTAATATATACACACTTTTCATAATTTTCAGGGATACTTCATCGGTACGCATTTATACCGTGAGACAGAACCGGTATCTGCACTTTTCGTCAGAAAGGCGACTTTCAGCATTATTAATCACTTACCATAATTATTTAAGCCTTCTCATAATTATTAGGGTCAATTGTGAAATTATTTCATTAATCTCATAATTAATTTATTTAATTTCCTAAATTAACGGTGCGGGTTCTTACATTTACACTTCAAAATAGCCCACGCTTACCATTAAACACCCACGTAATTGCGGTCGCATTAAATGCTTCTGACAGTTAACATCTAATCAACCCTTTTTTAGTGGATAAGTCATGATGACTCCTCGCCGTAATTATCGCGACATCATATGAACGCGCCCAAAAAACCTGTCGCGTATAAACACATATATATACCTCACAGCTTTGCCACATGTCAAAACTGCAAACTAGGGGGCAACTAATCTGGATAAAATATAAAGGCCCATTAGAGGCCCAAAGACATACAACGAAGCCCAATTTCACGAGGGCCCAGAACTAAGCGCGATGGCCACCGTCGCGCATAATGCGGCGCGATGCCTCCATCGCGCGTGAAACCGCCCTTTGGCATAAACTTCAGAGATAAGGAAGCTATCTTAAGAACTAATACGAACTCACCGCGACTTTGTACCAATAAACAGAGGACAGCACCAGCTCGCTGCTACTCTATGAAGATAGCTTGGCATATAGAGATAAGGCTATAGCCAAACCTGCGGCCCATGAATGACCAATCAAAGGTCATATCGCCTTCTGAAGGCGGCATCAGAACTACTATATAAACAAATGGTACATGCCCAGGTATAATCATCTAATTCAATAAGAATACACATATACTTGCAACTGATACTGACTTAAGCATCAGAGTGTCATTGCAGGTACCCCCATCCAATCTCAAGGATCGCGCTAACAAAAGACCGGAGTCCATATCCAGTCATCAGCAACCTCAAGCCCAAGAAGCCGAGCATCCCCATCATTTTAACCGTGTGTGATTAGGCCCGATATATATTGGCCAATCCATATTGTATTTGGTCTTATCAGAAAGAAAATCACACCTTATGCAAGACTCAAACTTATTGTTTTTTTTTTTTTTTTTTTTGGAAATAAGACTTATTGTTTCTAAGCAGCCTGTCTTCTGCACTAATTTTGCAATCAAAACTAGGTGATAGTGAAGGTTTTGGATAATCATAATCAACATGTGGTCTCATATTTTAACGTCTTTGTATCTAAAATAGCACTAGTAATTCCAAAGCGATATTGCCTTGTTTAAAAAGTAGTTTATTTTAATCTAAATTACTGGTTTGAATTACGGTCTTGCGCATGAGACAAGAACATTTGCACATCATTTTTATTATATTATTTTTACATCATTTTTTTTAAAATATAAAACAAAATAATACAGATTTCAACACACTATCTATCTACCTTTATTTTCCCAAACAAGGTGAAAAGGTAGTGTAAATTTTATGTTGGTCTAATTTAATATGGATCCACTATTTAGGGAGATTCAGATGAAATTTATCAAATAATAGTAGGTATGTTGGAAAGGAATTTGGCTCCTTTAAATTGAGAAGTGCATTTAAGAGGAAAATATACGAAATTATAATCGTTAATTATCAAATTAGCCGCTAAAATTGTAATAAAATATCTGTACACATATGATAAATTATGAAGTTGTTAAAATTTAGTCCATTTATTTTTAATTAAGAATTGTAATTCTCCATTTTCCATCCTAAAATATAGGCCTCATTTCAAATCGGTTAGAAAGACTGTGTTACTAACATTCATCGTGTGTGCAAATATCAATACCCATTTATGTTATTTGCACACTTAGATCCAGTGCATTTAAAACTGGACCGGGCCATCGGGAAACCGGTAAATTGGCCATGTGACCGGTCCGAGTTTCAAAACGGATTAATTATGCTTTTGAAGTGATACGGACTCGACCCAGAGAACAAACCAGTTTTCTTGGGCCAAGACCACGTTGGTACCGTGAATCATATTGTACTGAAGGCATGTCCAATACTTTATAAACATTATACTTCACCCTTATTTGGCCGATGTGGAACCTTTAAATCTTGAATTTACATCGCTGTTCTCCAAGACTGCTATTCCTGAATCTGATGTTGTTGCCAGAAATGCACTCCTATTGCGATACATCGTTCCTTGTTATTTCTCTCTCATTCAAAGGCCTTACTCTGATCATTACAAAAATTCTCTCTTCCTCAACATTTAACAGAGCCGTGTTTCTTTGCTTCTCTCCCCCCTCCCCATGGATCCTGTATCTCTCATCTTCATGAACTGTTAGAACACCAACACGATCCTCAATAAATTGGCATTACTTACACATTCGCAACTGCAATAACATTTACAAGTGATGTTTTCCCAGCATTCTGAAGGCCAATCAAAGATTGCTCCATTTCATGCTTGCTAAAGAGACTACCATTGGACAAGAGAAAGAAACAAATTATTAAAAAATCCACCATAAATGCCACTTAATCATCTAGTTGAATGAAATATCACAGAAATACTAAGTAGCATTTCAGTTGAAATGCAAGAGCAACACGATATAATATACTAAGAAAACCCTAGCAAGTATTTTTACCAACTTAATACTGTGTATTGAAAATAAACAACTTATCACATCATCAATCTCACACAAACCCTAAACCATAATATTGTTTTTATATGTTGCTCAGCAAAGAAAAACAATTATTTGGGTGTATATTAATTAGATTATTAAATTAATTTTTTAATATTTATTTTATATATACAACCGGTTCAACCAGTGACCCATTAATCCAGTACCCCGACCGAGTCATTCACCGGGCCGGGTTTTATAACATTGCTTAGATCATCTCCTATGCTCTAGTTAACAATGTGTAAATAATTGATACTAAAATGTGTCTTTATTAACTATTAAACTAGTGATATGATCCTAGCTTCTTCTTCTTTTTTTAAAATTGTTTCAAAGGTATCCCCTAGCCGAAAGCCAAGGACTAATCCTCTCGAAGCGGAGAGATCACGCGATCGTAGGTACAAGCTCTCCCAACAAAGCCTTTTCTATACACCCCGGCCAGAGATCGATAACCAATTAATACATATTAACATAATTTACTTATAATTTTTACTTTTAGTAAAGAATTTACTTATAATTAACATGTATAATATGCATAATCTTATGTGTAAAAAAAGACACATTCTCCTTTCCATAACACCATTTTTTTTTCAAAGTTAATGCACAAACCTCCCTTTTGATCTCGACCATACTAAGCAGAATAAAGGATCCAACCCGTTTACAGCTCAAGAAGCTCAATAATAAAGACTTAAAGAGTAAGAAAACACATTAATCTCACTACTAAGCCTCATCAACAATCAATGACTAAAGGACAGACACATTGTTTCAACTAGATCTATGAAACATAACCCACAAATAGGCATCCCGCAAATGGGATAGTATACAGCTTGAGTCCACCAATATGATCAAATAACGCCATACTAAGGCGACATAAACAGGTTATGACATCACCATAGAGATGGAAAAACGGGTCGACCCGCCATCAACCTGCCAAAAATTGGGCGGGGCTGGTCGACCCGCCATTGGGTGATGGGTTGGAAATACCATCCCATCCCATTTTAAGGCGGATTGACCCATTAACCCATTAAATACATTAGGTTGGTGGGGGCAATGCACCAAAAAAATATATAGAAAAATTCATTTTTTTTAAGAAAAATCTTTATAAAAAAATATAATAAATCAAAAGTATGAACAATTTTGATTTTATCAATTTAATTTTTTTATTTCAATTTAAAATATAATGAAAAATAATTCTTTCAATTTTTCTTAAAAAGAAGTTTACCAAAAAAAAAAACCTTGAACCCGTCCCGTTTTGGTGGGTTGACCCGTCAGATCAACCTATTTTGCCATATCTGAGTGATCACCGTATAAAGAAGGCTCAAAACCAAAGTATGTTCATCTTCTCTGTTATAATTTAAAGTTATTGATCAAATACTGACTTGAACATCATAATGTCTTGCAAGTACCTCCCTCATTTGTCTCAATCAAACAAAGACCTCAAACACCAATACTACCATCTCGTAGGAGTATCCGCATCAAAGCTCATCCCATTAGAGATTCATCCTAAACTTCAACTGGACCATGCTCAACCATGTGTGGTCAGACCCAACTTATCTTGTACTTACCACTTTTAAAAAAGTGTTAAGAAAATAATGTAAAGTGAGAAATTTGATAGCATGAGTATTGCAAAGAAATATAATGGCTTACGATTTCTTGAATCTCCTAGTTTTAATGTGGTGCACCTTCTGCTGTTTCCCTCACTGGAAAAACTTGTATACGATTCAGATTGAGTGTTACTGAAATTTGATTTCTTTTTTGAAGCAAGAACGAACAAAACTCTCAAAATTCTTATCTATATTATTATCCTTTGCAGATAGGGGTTGGTTTTCTCTTCCGGGTGTAATAGCTCTAAAATCTTGCAGGTGTAATAACGTTTTCGTTATCTTACTATTTGGTAGATTGATTACCTAATTAATTGGATTACTACTTGTTGAAAAAGAGAATCAAATAATATCTCTTTGAATGCCTTGTTATAGTTTCCTAATCTACTGCACACACGCAAAAAAATCGAATTGCTTAAGATTGAAATAAGCCTAATAGAACGAATAAATTTAACCAAACGAAGCATAATTTTTCAGTTCCAGTTTTAATATTTTTCATTGTGCAAAATCTAAAAGGAAAATTCAGCAACAAACGAACTTAATATCTCAAGTGCGACAAACCTCTCCCTACCAAAATATATATCATTCAATTGGATAATAATGAAAAGTTAATTCACAATATGATAAGTGATGATAGAGATACCAGAAATATCGTATGTTTACATTTATTCTCCCATGATCATTAGTTTTATTTATAATCAAGTCTCTTTGATCCTTAAATTTTCTTGGTCTATTTGATTTTTGGATATTCTAAATTATAATTAAATTATTAAAAAATTTAATTTTTTAGAATTTTTATATTTTAAAAATTTGTAAAATTTTATAATATCTTTTAAATATTCACGTACCCTTATTTTAAATTTCCTGAAAGATTTAGTGTTTCTTTTGTCAAAGGAAATGAATTAAGGGTATTTTGAAAAAAAAAAATTATATTGCAAGAGATAAGAAAATTTTCAAAATGCAATATATTGCAATAATGTTGTTTTGGAGTTGCAGTTGTAGGACATGCTTTATCTCTTATGATAAGAGAAATACTTTTCCGTTTCTTAAATTATCTAATATATAGTTATTAAGGATAAAAAAAAAAAAACTAATTATAACCATATAGGCAATTTCCCTCACATTCAACAGTATGGAAGGAGGAGCTTGAAGGAAACGTTGTAAAAATAAAATAAAATAAAAAAAGGAAGTCTTACTTAGGAATTAGGAGTGAGGTTGAAGTTGATGTTGAATTGGGTTGGAGTGTTTGCTTGGAATGGCAGACACATAAATGTTAGTTTCACTCACCTTCCTAACTTATGAGTCAAGACTCGTTTACTATATACAATTTATGAAAGCTACGTGGGACAAAAGTGTTTGGTGATAAAATTCTGAATAAAATATGTTGCATCCAATTGGACTAAAACACCCTCTTGATTTTAACATCTCAGCTGTCTATTGTGCTTTTTTGCTTTGGTTATTCAAAAACAACACCAAGATGTTGAATGTCTATGTCACTATGTGTTATGTTGAAGGGTATGTGATTGTAATGCTTTCTCTTATTTTGCTTCAAATGGCCGTTAACTGTGGTTAAGTTGAGCCACCAGCCATGCCAGACCAAAACTCAACCAAACCACACACAAACTCAATGAACATCTTCTCATCAAAAATAAAAAGGTAGCAAAAGCTGCATTCTCTCTTGTCTCAAGCTGAGATTTGGAGTTCTGTATTCTGAGAACTTAAGGTTTGATCTTTTGAAGTTGTAGGAGCCCTTACACTTGCAAAGCCAAATTCTCCATTGTTCAAATTAAGGTATGTGATGTGATGATAACAAGTCATTCCTTTAATGGAGCATGGCCCTATGTTCAACTTGGTTTGTTTATACTGTGTGATCACCTATTCATTTTCAGGGCTCTTAGCACCTACTCCAAGGTCCTTCTTGTTTCTTTATCTGAAATATAGCATTTATTCCTCATAATAAAGATTAAATAAGGTAGGTTTTAATTAGTTTCTTTTGGTACTTACCGTACCTAACCTTGGATTAATTAGATTATCATATAAATGCATTTCCTACAAGCATGAGTTAGGAGTTTACATGACATCAACTATGATTTCTATCATGATGTACTTGATAGTGTAGTTTCAATTTTTATCCCTTTCCTTTTCTAGATCCTCCAAAATAGTACTCCTAAGAGTGTTCATATATGTATGATTATGTATATACTTTTTTTTTTGAAGACTGACTATGTAAATACTTTAAGTCCTGCATTAAGAAGGGTCTTTGTATTGAAAAATATATTGGCAGCAAAGATGGGAGAGATGTCAAGCTTCCAATTGGGTGTTATTGGTGCACTATTTCTCTCAGTGGCTTCTTCTGTCTCCATTGTCATATGCAACAAAGCCTTGATGAGCAAGCTTGGCTTCCCATTCGGTGATTATCATTTTGGTCACTTCTTAAAAAATTATACACTCTTTATGATAAAATGTCAATACATTTATTTTATTTTATTTTTTCTTCATTTGGACCAGCCACAACGCTAACAAGTTGGCATTTGATGGTTACATTTTGCACCCTTCATGCTGCTCAACGCCTCAATCTGTTTGAGGCCAAGCCTGTTGACATGAAAACAGTCATGCTTTTTGGCATTCTAAATGGTGTCTCCATTGGATTTCTCAACTTGAGCCTTGGCTTCAATTCCATTGGATTCTACCAGGTTTGAATCAATATTTCACTACTATAATGTATCAAAAATTGACCCTTAGTAGCATTTAAACCAAATGCAATGATATATGTAGATGTATTAATTTTAATGCTTATTTCGCAGATGACAAAACTTGCAATCATACCATTCACAGTAATGCTAGAAACTATTTTCCTCAAGAAGCAGTTCAGGTAACAATGAAAAGACTCAATACTAATAATACTGAAATTAAACAGAACAATGGTCATGTTAACTAATTGTAAATTCTTTTGCTACCAAATGCAGCCAGAAAATAAAGTTCTCTCTTTTCCTCTTACTTGTTGGAGTTGGCATTGCCTCTATCACAGACCTTCAGCTCAATTTTGTTGGAACCATGTTGTCCATTCTAGCTATCATAACCACATGTGTTGGCCAAATTGTATCCTTTACTGCTCACTCTTTTCCGGTTGTCAACATGTAGTTTTTGTTATTAACTAATTATGATGGCTTAGACTCACTTAGCTTAAAGCTGTGAAGGTTGTTGATTCTTAACTTTGTGCTCAATTCAGCTGACCAACACAATACAGAAGAAGCTTAATGTTTCTTCCACACAGCTGCTTTACCAGTCTGCTCCATTCCAAGCAGCAATTCTTTTTGTTTCAGGCCCTCTCGTGGATCAGATGCTCACCAAGCAAAATGTCTTTGCCTACAAATATTCTCCTATAGTTTTGGTAAGTAACACCAAATATCAATCTTCACTATGTCTAACATTAGACGCATATACAAAAACTACTCCCCATTTAACCCTGATTAGCGAGAGTGGAGTGAGGACAATCCTTATACGCAACCTTACCCTTGCATAATTGCAAGGAAACTGTTTTCCGAATTCGAACTTATGATCTTTCAGTCACAAAGTAACAGTTTTGTCACTGCTCTAGACTCGCCCTCTTATTAGATGCATGTATAATTGCTAAAATTACACTATAGAATATGACTGATATTCTCAAATTAATGTCTTTTTTTTCAGACATTCATCATCATGTCCTGTTTGATAGCTGTTTCTGTGAACTTTAGCACCTTTCTAGTCATAGGAAAAACATCTCCTGTAACTTATCAAGTGCTAGGCCACCTCAAGACTTGCCTTGTTCTAGCATTTGGCTACTCATTACTCCATGACCCTTTCACCGAGAGGAACATTATTGGAATACTGGTTGCCATTTGTGGAATGGGCTTCTATTCTTATTTCTGCACTCAGGAGAACAAAAAGAAACAGTCAGTTGATCCCCCGTTGGCATCTCAGGTACTTTATCATCATTTTTCTCCATTTGTCTCTTAAATTTTCATTTATCTTGCTTGCCATACTGTTTATGTTAAAATGTTTATAAGAATTTGATTATTTATCCTTTACCCTTTACAGGTTAAAGATAAAGATAACTCACCACTTTTGGCTGGGAAAAACATGGATAATCAAGAAAAGGAGAGTCATGAGCCTAAGAAATCAAGCAAGGACTCTCTTGTTTAAAAGAACAAGCTCCTTTGTTCTTTAAGATTTTTTTTTTTATATTTTGGAGTTCTTTCCATGTTTAGGATACCTTGAAGATTGTAAATCAAATTTTGTTCAGAGTTTAAATTTGATGCACAGTTGGTATAAAAAAAAAATTATACCTATATCTAATGATGTATTACCTCGTCATTTAATAAGCTAGACAACTCCTGTGTTATTAAACTCATTAAATGATTTCACCATACATAATTAGATGATAGTGTAAAGCTTTTTTACTCTGTCAGTGCATACAAAATAAACTCGTGTAATAAGATTAATGTGACTGTAAGCCAGTGAATTTCTTTTACCAACCACCGGCAACATAATTTTCTTGATATTGTAATCCTTTGTCTATGTCAACGAAAAGGTTACACTACCATTATCCCCGGTGCCCCAAATCTTACATGCTGCTTTTTTATTTATTTAAAAGAAAATCAATGAAGGATATCATGCAATTGTGACTATCTTTTGCAACCCCTTCTAGTTTGGGACTGTTATAACAAAGATAATTCAGCAAACCAAACACATAGTGTTCAGTTTTTTTACCTGAACTGGTTGAGTTGGTGCTCCTTAGGCTTCTTCTACTATGGTAGATGGTGATGCTTTGTGTTTAGAATTATAATTCTTAAGGCTAGGTTGAAAATTGAAAATATTATGAAATAGTCATTTTTTATTTCCATGAAATTAAACATAGGATTAGAATTTCAATTCAAAATTACATACCAAACAAGATAAGTGGAATTAGAATGTCCATTTTCAATTGCGAAATTTAATTCCAAGCCTAACTTCATGCACCATGCGGCACCTAACATTTTTTAACATGGTATTAGAATTAAAAAAAAAAAAAAAACTCTTTTTAAGTGAACTTATTTAAAAAGTGTAAAAATAAGAGTTTGCTAAATCACCACAAAGTATAAATTAAATCAATCAAAGAATACATCTTATCTTCAATCTTATCCATTAGAGTGGTACTTGTAATATCGTCGGTAACCTGAACCTGAATGTTTTTAGTCATATTAGGGTCATTTTCTTAGGGATGGTAATTTGTGGCAGCGAGTTAAATATTATATTAGTAATTTTATATTGTATTATAATTTTATTAATAAAATAAAGAATAACTTTGCCGTAAAAGCTGATATTATGTAAAACAAATATTTTAACTCAGGAGTTTAAGTTATTAAATTAAGGTTATATTAATAATTTTGCAGAAAGAACTATTTACAAATTTTGTTTACAAATTATATTAAGTATGATCGTTCATACACTCTTGATTGAAGTATGACCGGTCATATTTAATGTAGTTTATAAAATTTTGTAAACAAAAAATTTGTAAATATAGTCTTTTCCAATAATTTTATATTATATTTTTATTTTATTTATCAATAACATTCTTATTAGATGTATGGATTTTGTGTTGTGGATGCAATTTTTTTTTTTTGTACATAAAAAGGCCGAAGCCCAAACAAAAGAAAAAATAGAAAACTAATGAACTACTAAAGTTCTTTTCCTACCAACAGAAGACATATCAGCTAAATACAGTAACTGAATCCCAGAAAAAAGGATCAGTACAAATAACACAATTAGAATCCTTCTTAAACTCTAAAATATAGTTTACCATCCAATCAGCACACACATATTTTACGGATGCAATTTTGAATTGGTTTACAGACATATTATCTTTATAGTATTTTATTTTATTTTTCTGCTTATTTGCTTAGGATTTTAACTGTGTTCAGTACCATTTACGCAACCACAGCATATCACTTTATTACAAAAGAAGAAATATCATTGCAGAAGAGAATGAAAGAAGTAAAAGAGCAAAACAAAACAAAGCTAGAGCAAACAAGCAAAGAGATCTCCACACTCTCTTCATGTGCCCCATCTACAATATCCATTAGCTGATCCCGCAAATTTTGGTGAAAGAGTTTGGTTCTATAATTACAATTCTATTTTCGTAATTTTGAACTATTTGTTATTAGATTTTCATGTGTTAATGCCAACATATATATCTAATCTCCAAAAAAAACACATATATATGTTGTTAACGGAAACAGTACGCGCGAAACACCACTAGGGTTAGCCCAGTGGTGTGGGGTGTGTGTGTTAGGAGTGTATGTAGTGTAGGGTATTGTATTCAATTCCTTGAAACCTAAAAAAAAACAGTACGCGCGAACAGCTCCCTGAGTTTCTTCTTGGAACTTGCCACCTAAAAGCATCATTGTGCTTCCAAATCAGTTTCTCTGAAGTCTGAACCCGTGATTTTCAATGAGACTCGTGATAATAAGTAGTTAAGTACCTCTATTGTATATAATCGAAACGCGAGATTCTTGTCTTCGTAAAGTTACCTCCGAAAGCCATTATTTTATTTGTAGTGGCCTGAATAGTTTAATATTAATATAACGATAAATTTATTTTCTACACACATATAAAATATATACAGTCATGTAAAGAGAAAAGAAAGAAAGTGAAAATATAAATCTCATAAACTTTTATATATACATAAAAAATAAATCTATCTCTTATATTATGAGAAAGAATAAATCTTTTTTACAACAGTGTAACTTATTCAATTGAATCCTAGTAAAAACTGCATTTGTTTATTTTAACTTCTATTTTTATTTTTTTCAATTGAATGTGATTAACTCCACTCGAATTGTTCCCTGTAAGGCTGTTAACAGCTATGTAGCTCCGATACGACACGTGACACGATACGACACGACACTCCGACACGTCAATCCTAAAAAATTATGGATTTCTACACGTTGGGACACGTTTTAATATTAAATAATATTTTTAATTTATATAGTGTATATTTCATTTAATATTTAATAATTTAACAAAAAATGAAACTAAATTAATAATACCCATCCATCAACACGTTATAAAGATGAAAGCTTTAATAAAAAAAATAAGAACTGGGATGAGAGAGAGATATATCAAATAGAGAGATCAAATCATATTAGAGAGAGATCAGAGACAAAGAGATACAACAAGAGCATGATAGGAATTGAAGACAATGATCTCTTATCTACTTAAGGGAAAAAAGACAAAAAAATAAAATTGATATAATCAGGTGGAAGCTTTATTAATATATTTTAATTTTTTTTTAAAAAAATTATAAAAAAAATTAAAAAAATTTACGAAAATGTCATTTGACCGTGTCGGACACGGTCAAATTCGTGTGTCGGAATGGTCAACGTGTCGGAAAAAGTTGACCGTGTGTCAGACCGTGTCGGAGCGTGTCAGACACGACTCTCCCTGTTTTTTACAAGTGTCTGTGCTTTCTTGGTTAACAGAACTATTAAGATAAACTATTAATGGTGTTAAATGAAATATATTATAGGAAGAAAGTAATGGCTTGATTTTTCTCTTAGCCACACAAACAACAGTGTTACAAAAATAGATGGACTTATATATATTTTATCCTTTAAACCCAAGTGAAAAACATATTAAAAAATATAATAAAATATTCACCAAACAATTTAAACTTTTTGGGACATTTGTTATAAGAGAAATTTTTTTATTCTTGGAAATTATGATTCTAGGAAATATACTAGAAAAATAAATTTTTCAAAAATGAGCAGAAAATTGTTTTGTAAGCTAAAATATTATCAGGAATGCTGCCTCAAATTTATTAATTTTATGCTTGGTTAATTGTCAAATATTACTGAAAATATAAAAATATGGGGTGATTTTAAAAAAATAACCTCCGTGAAACAACCCACCATTCTTCACCCAGCTTTGTTACCCGCAAAATTGACCAATATAGTAAAGGCCATAAGTGGAAAACTCAAAACACTTATCAAGCTTAAGAGCATGAAGCACATCGGTTACAAGTCCTATATTGATTGCCTATACAACTTAGGGTTAATAAAGCTTTGGGCACTTCTATTCTTTGAGATAGCTTTTGGGCTGGTGATCTTAAGGTCCGTAACAATTGGTGCTTTCATTGAGAGTTGATGCCACAGAAAGGGTTACCTATATGCTGGATTAAGATACTATACCTCCCAAAAGGGTGTTGTACTGAATACTGATAGGTGAGTGAAGCCGCCAAAAGAGAAAGGGCTACAATCGGGTTAATGTTGATAGACTGAAAGTTGCCATTGACATTGGCCCTTAAAGGGGTGGCAATATTACAAGTCCCACATTAGTTGCCTATACAACTAATGTGGGGTTAATTAAAGCTTTGGATACTCTTACTGATATGATCCCCAATAGGAATGGAGGAATGGATCTACTAGGAATGGAAATTCTAACCCCAAATTCATCCACCAACACGACCTGTTAAGAACAGAGCGTATCTCACGCTACAGACCTCGGATTTGGGTGATTCCAAAACGAGGTGAAAGATGGCTTCTTGAATCACGATTTTGGCACAAGAATCACCGGAAAAGGATAAGGAATTCGAGAGATATGAATCCAAGATAATATAGAACGAAATTGGAGTTTAAGGATTATAGGTAGGCGCCACAATTCGAAAGAATTGATAAGCCCAAGAACGCCACAAGGATTGATGCCCTTGATAAGTTCAGAGATTCTCAAAAGAACCCAAGAGAACTAGTCTCACCAAAATAGGTTAACTTGATATTCCAAATCCGTCTTCAAAAGCCATGGTGTTCCCTTATATAGTGGGCAACAACCATATTGAGTTTAACCTAAAAGTACTTACACATAAAAGAAGATAGACAACCCAATAATCCAGCCCAATAAGCCTTATTACAAAAAGTTTAACTAAATATAAGAAAATAAAAAATTAAGTGAAGAATTTGGGCCAAGTAAAATAAAGCCTTCATGCATATCCATTGAGGCTTATTCTTCAAGGTCTTCAATTTTAATTAAGTGTATCATTTTGGGCTCTTCTTCCTTTAGACTTGGGCTTGTCTCAAGTAAAGTGGTCACCAAGAGATTTAGAGCCTCTTTAGCCTTTTTAGCTTTTGCTCTTGTCATTGGGCCTCCAAGACCTTGTATGTCCTCCAAGTTTATTGTCTTGGTCATGCCACCTCCTATGTCCTCATCATTCCCTCCTTCTTTAGAAGAATTTGTCCTCAAATTGTAATCCTCGTCTCCTGCATCAAAAAGGGACAAATCAGCCACATTAAAAGTAGCACTTACACCATACTCACCAGGAAGGTCTATTTTGTAGGCATTATCATTAATTTTGGACAGCACTTGGAAAGGGCCATCTCCTCTTGGTTGAAGCTTAGATTTCCTTTGGGAAGGGAACCTCTCTTTTCGCAAATGAACCCAAACCCAATCACCTGGTTCAAAAAGTACCTTCTTCCTTCCTTTATTTGCCTGCTTAGCATAGCTCTCTACCTTTTTCTCAATGTTTGCTTTTACCCTTTCATGTAGTTTTCGCACATATTCAGCCTTACTCTTACCATCTTTATGTTGGAAAATAGAGTTGTTAGGCAAAGGTAGCAAATCAAGAGGAGTGAGAGGGTTAAAGCCATAAACAATTTCAAAAGGAGAATAATGAGTAGCACTATGAACTGCCCGGTTATATGCAAACTCAACGTGGGGCAAACATTGTTCCCATGACTTGATGTTCTTTTTAACTACAGCCCTCAAAAGAGAAGAAAGAGTTCTATTCACTACCTCAGTTTGGCCATCAGTTTGTGGATGACAAGTAGTAGAAAAGAGAAGTTTAGTCCCCAACTTACTCCATAATGTCCTCCAAAAATGGCTTAAGAATTTAGTATCACGATCAGAGACAATGCTTCTTGGAAGTCCATGGAGTCTTACCACTTCCTTGAAGAACAAATCAGCAATATGGATTGCATCATCAACTTTTTTGCACGGAATAAAATATGCCATCTTAGAAAACCTGTCCACCACAACAAAAATAGAATCTTTACCATTTTTAGACCGAGATAGTCCTAACACAAAATCCATAGAAATGTCAATCCAAGGGCAATCTGGAATAGGTAAAGGAGTATACAACCCATGAGGCAATAATTTAGACTTAGATTGCTTACATACAATGCATCTTTCACACAATTTATGTACATCACGCTTCATGTGTGGCCAATAAAAATGTTCATGCAGCATGTCTAGAGTCTTTTGGATTCCAAAATGTCCCATTAATCCCCCCGCATGTGCCTCTTTCACAAGTAATTCCCTAATAGAACCTTTAGGAACACACAATCTCTTTTCTTTAAATAAGTAATCATTATGCCTAAAGAATCCATTTTGAGCAGCATCCACACAAGTTTCATAGATTTGTGCAAAGTCTGGATCATGCTCATACAATGCCTTAATATGATCAAAACCAATAAACTTAGTTTCAAGAGTAGAGAACAAAGCATACCTTCTTGAAAGTGCATCTGCAACTACATTAGACTTACCTTTCTTGTGCTTGATCACATAGGGAAACTGCTCCAAGAACTCTACCCATTTGGCATGCCTTTTGTTAAGCTTGCCTTGTCCTTTTAAGTACTTTAAGGACTCATGGTCACTGTTGATGACAAACTCTTTGGGCAAGAGATAGTGTTGCCATGTTTGCAAAGCCCTTACCAATGCATACAACTCCTTATCATATGTGGAATAATTAAGAGTAGCCCCATTCAGTTTTTCACTAAAATAGGCAATGGGATGCCCCTCTTGCATCAAAACAGCCCCTATCCCCACATTAGATGCATCACATTCAATCTCAAAAGATTTAGAAAAATTAGGCAATACAAGAATAGGTGCATGAGTTAATTTATCTTTGAGGGCAGCAAAGGCTTTCCCTTGTTTTTCACCCCATTTAAAACCAACATGCCTTTTAATCACTTCATTCAAGGGTGCAGCTATGGTACTGAAATCTTTAACAAATCTCCTATAGAAACTAGCTAAGCCATGAAAGCTTCTCACCTCACTTACATTCTTAGGAGTTGGCCACTCTTGAATAGATTTCACCTTCTCTTGATCAACTTGCACTCCTTGTGAGCTAACAACAAAACCAAGAAAAACAACATGGTCTATACAAAACACACATTTTTCCATGTTAGCATACAATTTCTCATGCCTTAGTGCTTCCACAACATACCTCAAGTGCACAAGATGATCATCATAGGATTTGCTATAAATCAGAATATCATCAAAATAAACCACAACAAACTTTCCTAGAAACTCCCTTAACACATGATTCATTAGTCTCATGAAGGTACTAGGAGCATTGGTTAAACCAAAGGGCATAACCAACCATTCATACAGCCCATATTTAGTTTTAAAAGCTGTTTTCCATTCATCCCCTTCTCTAATCCTAATTTGATGGTATCCACTTTTTAAATCAATTTTAGAGAAGAAACAAGCACCATGCAATTCATCCAATAAATCATCCAATCTAGGAATAGGATGTCTATACTTTACCGTGATGTTATTGATGGCTCTACAGTCAGTGCACATTCTCCAGGTTCCATCTTTCTTAGGCACTAAAAGGACTGGGACTGCACATGGACTTAAGCTTTCTTGCACCCATCCTCTTTTCATCAAGTCTTCAACTTGTCTCTGAATCTCCTTGGTCTCTTGGGGGTTACTCCTATAGGCTGGCCTATTAGGCAATGCAGCTCCCGGCACGAGATCAATTTGATGTTCAATGCCTCTTAGAGGAGGCAGTCCATGAGGCACCTCTTTGGGAAAGACATCTTCAAATTCCTGCAACAAAGAAGAAACCTCATTTGGAAGAGAATTAGTAGGACTGGCATCTTTGATATTATTACACTCTTTACTCAAAAGTAAGAGCATTGGCTTTTTCAATTGTATAGCCTTTTTCACCTCTTTTTCTTTTATAAACAAATTTTGTGTTTTTCTCTCTTTTTCTTGCTCTCTTCCACTCTCTTTCCCCTTTTTCTCTCCACTTTCTTTTCTCTCTTGCTTTCTTTTATCTCTCATTTTCAAATGATCCTCACTAACTTCTCTTGGAGTCAAAGGTGCAAGAATAGTCTTGCGTTCTTCATGCACAAAAGAGAATTTGTTGGTGTAACCATCATGCATAACTTTCTTATCATATTGCCAAGGTCTCCCAAGAAGCAAATGACAAGCCTCCATTGGTACCACATCACATAAAACTGTATCATCATACTTTCCTATGGAGAAGTTCACCTCCACTTGTTTGCTTACGGTCACTTCACCATCCTCACTAAGCCATTGAAGCTTATATGGCAGCGGGTGAGGTTTGGTTTCCATGCCCAATTTAGACACCATTCTAGCACTTGCAACATTGGTACAACTCCCTCCATCAATAATTAAAGAACATACCTTTCCTTGGATAAGGCATCTAGTATGAAAAATGTTCTCTCTTTGACTATCATCCATGTCTTTTACTTGGCTACCCAACATCCTTCTTACCATAAACAAATCTCCTTCCGGTATAATTTCCTCGTCATACTCATCTTCATCATCATGTGAGGCAGAATCTGAAGAAGACTCACTAGTAATCTCTCCATCCTCTTTAAGTAACATAGTCTTCTTAGTTGGACATTCTGAAGCTATGTGACCTCTTCCCAAACACTTGAAACATTTTATTTCACTATTCCTTGTCTTCTTAGGGGTCTCATTGGACTTAATTTGAGTCCTTTGAGGTGCAGCAGTGGGGTTGCTTGATGAAGTACCTCCCTCCTTCTTATTTCTGTCCTTCCAACTTGAAGAATTAAAATTAGAAGAGTTTTTCCTCATGACACCCTTTCTCTTGAGTTGTTGTTCTACCTTACTAGCTTGATGCACTAAATCCTCCAACTCCACATAATTTTGCAACTCCACAACATCCCTTATGTCACTATTCAGTCCATGCAAGAAACGTGCCATAGTAGCCTCCCGTTCTTCACTAACATTTGCTCTAATCAAGGAAACCTCCATCTCTTTATAATACTCATCTACACTCTTGTTACCTTGTGTAAGCCGTTGAAGTTTATTGTGAAGGTCTCTATGATAATGGGAAGGAACAAATCTTCTTCTCATTAGCCTTTTCATCTCCATCCAACTATCCACCAATGGTTCGTCATATCTTACCCTCTCCTTTTGCAATTGGTCCCACCAAATAAGAGCATAATCACTAAACTCCATGGCTACCACCTTCATTTTCTTTTCTTCAGTATAGTTGTGACATGAAAATAAATGCTCAATCTTCATTTCCCACTCCAAATAGGCCTCCGGATCACTTTTTCCTTTAAAAGATGGTATATTAAGCTTCACCCCCTTAATTATATCCTCTCTAGCAACATCCTCATTATCTCTTCTCCTTCTATCAACCCTTCTTCTACCTCCATCATCATCATGAGTCCCTTGATTTTCTAAGTGCTCAATTCTCTCATATAAGTCCTCTGTTTGCTCCCTCATCATCGTTTGCATTCGATCCATAATGGCATCGATTAGCAACCTGTTTTCTCTCTCACGAGGAGGGCTACCTTCACCACCTGCACCTGCCACAATTCAAGGAAAAGAACAAGAATAAAAGAAATTGGAACTCACCACTCGCTCACGTGTTTACACTCTTAAAATGTATCACTCGTGTTTGTTGCTCTCTATTAGGCTTTTGTGTAATGTGCTCTCTTGCCTTTTTCCTCTCAATAGATCTCTTTAAGTTCTTAACAGAATCTCCAAGAACACTCAAGAGTACAATCCCAAACTCAAGAATTCGTAATGACAAATTCGAAATATATCAAAGAAGGCAAAACAAAGAAAACCAAAACAAATTGAAGGAATTATTCAAGGAAGACACTTTGGACCTGATTTGAGAGTAGTAGTGTGTAACAAGTAGCTGTATAGCATATATATATTTTTTTTCAACTCTTTTTTTTTTTTATAAAACCTGATGCTTCAATAAAATGGAATTTTTAATTTTGGAATGAAAAATTCAGATTGCAGTAATGCTAAACTGAATTTGATTGAATTCTCCACAAAACAAGCTATTATTTAACACACTAACAGCATACTACTCAAGGAACAAGGATTGAAAGGATTAAAAATCAAGAACAATGATGAACATAGGACGAACCTTAAGAACACAAGTGCAGAAATTATGAACACAACAAGAAATTGAAACAAACAGAATATCAAAGGAACAAATTAGGAACCAACAACAAAGGCTAAAACAGAATTGCACAATTCAAAATTAAAAACACAAATACTAGGGATTAGGGTTACCAAATGTGTGATCAGAATTGATGGAAACAATGGAGAAAAATCAAATCCAATTCCAATCCTAGAACCTGGCTCTGATACCACATGATATGATCCCCAATAGGAATGGAGGAATGGATCTACTAGGAATGGAATTCTAACCCCAAATTCATCCACCAACACGACCTGTTAAGAACAGAGCGTATCTCACGCTACAGACCTCAGATTTGGGTGATTCCAAAACGAGGTGAAAGATGGCTTCCTGAATCACGATTTTGGCACAAGAATCACCGGAAAAGGATAAGAAAGTCGAGAGATATGAATCCAAGATAATATAGAACGAGATTGGAGTTTAAGGATTATAGGTAGGCGCCACAATTCGAAAGAATTGATAAGCCCAAGAACGCCACAAGGATTGATGCCCTTGATAAGTTCAGAGATTCTCAAAAGAACCCAAGAGAACTAGTCTCACCAAAATAGGTTAACTTGATATTCCAAAAATCTCTCTTCAAAAGCCATGGTGTTCCCTTATATAGTGGGCAACAACCATATTGAGTTTAACCTAAAAGTACTTACACATAAAAGAAGATAGACAACCCAATAATCCAGTCCAATAAGCCTTATTACAAAAAGTTTAACTAAATATAAGAAAATAAAAAATTAAGTGCAGAATTTGGGCCAAGTAAAATAAAGCCTTCATGCATATCCATTGAGTCTTATTCTTCAAGGTCTTCAATTTTAATTAAGTGTATCATTTTGGGCTCTTCTTCCTTTAGACTTGGGCTTGTCTCAAGTAAAGTGGTCACCAAGAGATTTAGAGCCTCTTTAGCTTTTTTAGCTTTTGCTCTTGTCATTGGGCCTCCAAGACCTTGTATGTCCTCCAAGTTTGTTGTCTTAGTCATGCCACCTCCTATGTCCTCATCAAACTTCCTTCTCGGGTTAATCCACCTTAGAAATTCAAACTAAGATTCCTAAAGCCTAGTCGCTTGTCTCATTCTTTGCCAGATCAGAATCCACACCCATGTGTACAAGACTTGAAGGAACGAGTGTCCACCTTGCATCTTTCATTTTTTGCTTTGTGCATTGGCACTTTGTTGCTTGGCTTCTTTCCCCCTTATAGCCTTCAAATTTGTCTCATGGGGTAAGATTCAAACCCATCAAATTTCTGAGTCCTAAGCCCTCTTCCGCAATTCACTCCTTGGTTTCTCTTGCCTCAATTTGCTTCAACTTCTCAAGGCTTCATAGCTTTTGGACAGTTCAGTGTTTGCGCACTAGGAACTTCCTTCTCGGGTTAAATCACATTGGAGCTTCAAATCAAGATTCCTAAGGCTTTGTCTCATGCTTTGCCAGATCTGAATCCATACCCATTTGTACAAGACTTGAAGGAACGAGTGTTTTGTTGCTTGGCTTCTTTCATCTTATAGCCTTCAAATTTGTCTCATGTGGCAAGATGTTTTGTTGCTTGGCTTCTTTCACCCTTATAGCTTTCAAATTTGTCTCATGTCGTAAGATTCAAAACCATCAAATTTCTGAGTCTTAAACCCTCTTCCACCATTCACTCCTTGCTTTATTTTGCCTCAAAGTGATCCCTTGTGCTTCAACTTCTCAAGGCTTCATAGCTTTTGCACAGATCATTGTTTGCGCTAGGAACTTCCTTCTCGGGTTAATCCACATTGGAGCTTCAAACTAAGATTCCTAAGCCCTAGTTACTTGTCTCATGCTTTGCCACATCTGAATCCATACCCATCTGTACAAGACTTAAAGGAACGAGTGTTCTGTTGCTTGGCTTCTTTCACTCTTATAACCTTCAAATTTTTCTCATGGGGTAAGATTCAAACCCATCAAATTTCTGAGTCCTAAGCCCTCTTCCGCAAATCACTCCTTGGTTTCTCTTGCCTCAATGTGCTTCAACTTCTCAAGGCTTCATAGCTTTTGGACAGTTCAGTGTTTGCGCGCTAGGAACTTCCTTCTCGGGTTAAATCACATTGGAGCTTCAAACTAAGATTCCTAAGGCTTTGTCTCATGCTTTGCCAGATCTGAATCCATACCCATTTGAACAAGACTTGAAGGAACGAGTGTTTTGTTGCTTGGCTTCTTTCACCCTTATAGCCTTCAAATTTGTCTCATGTGGTAAGATTCAAACCCATCAAATTTCTGAGTCCTAAGCCCTCTTCCGCAATTCACTCCTTGGTTTCTCTTGCCTGAAAGTGATCTCTTGTGCTTCAACTTCTCAAGGCTTCATAGCTTTGGACAGATCAGTGCGCGCTAGGAAGTTTTTTCTTGGGTTAATCCACCTTAGAGATTCAAACTAAGATTCCTAAAGCCTAGTCGCTTGTCTCATTCTTTGCCAGATCAGAATCCACACCCACGTGTACAAGACTTGAAGCAACGACTGTCCACCTTGCATCTTTCGTTTTTTGCTTTGTGCATTGGCACTTTGTTGCTTGGCTTCTTTCACCCTTATAGCCTTCAAATTTGTCTCATGGGTAAGATTCAAACCCATCAAATTTCTGAGTCATAAGCCCTCTTCCGCAATTCACTCCTTGGTTTCTCTTGCCTCAATGGGCTTCAACTTCTCAAGGCTTCATAGCTTTTGGACAGTTCAGTGTTTGCGCACTAG
>NW_026897762.1:0-36571 GCF_033153095.1 Gastrolobium bilobum | reverse complement strand
TCGTTTGTTTATTGCATTATTTGTTTGTAATATTGTGCTTTATATGTTTTTCAGAAATATCTTAGAAATGATTTTGAGTCAAAAACCTCTAGATGGTACCGACTATGAATAAGTGAAAAGCAAATCTTTGATATTGTTCTAAAACATGGAAGCTAAAATTTATCCTGACAATGCGAGGGCCATAGCAACCTGCAGAGGATGCGTCTAAGGAAACTAAGATGCATTTCTCAGATTAGGAAAGGGAAGATATGGTAGTTCGCTACTATATTATTGTCAGTCTTTCCATAGACAGAATGCAGTCGGTGCAGGTTTTGCTAAGAGTCTTGTTAAATCCAAAGGGAAACCCAAGGGTGGTAACAAGAACAAAATGACTTGGTTATCAGTTGTCAAACCAGTTGCTATGAAGAAGCCGCAAGACAAGTTCTTCAAGTGCAGACTGAAGGGATACTGAAAGAAAAATTGCCCAGAGGTGATGAAAAGAACCAGACATGGGCATATCAAGGCCTGATCAGTGAATGAATTATTGATTCAGGAATCACTGATTATGTTTGTTACTCTTTGTAGTAGTTCAAACATGGCATACCTGTCAGCAATGGACATAGATATTTTAAGCTTGAAAATGGAAACTTGTGTCTGCATTTGCAGTATGACAAGTTATTTATACGACTATGGTTTTGAGTGACTGTTTATTTGTTTTGTTAGTTGTTTTGGTTAAAACATGGGTTGACAATGCAATTGATTCCTCAGTTACATTTCGAAGTTCATCTTCGTCTTGTTTGTTCTGGTACATTGTTTAAATAGTCTTTATTACCTATGTCCTATAACCTTTTTAAATTTGTTATGTTGAATGGAAAGGATGATGAACAAGGATCTTCACCAAAGAAATAAAAGTTTCAAATGAAACATAACTTTGGCCTTTGTGATTGAGTCACATTATCTCAAGTAGAAAATATGTTTTAGTTAAAAGAGGGACTGAAAGTTCAATAATCTTTTAACTAACAGCTACATGTTAGTCCTATTTGGAAGGTAAAGTGGCCAAGCAATCCTACAAGGGCCAAGAAGGTTTGCGCAACTATTCAACTGGAACTGGTACATACTAAAGTATGTGGACCACTTAGCGTTCAGACCAGAAGAGGTGATGAGTACTTCATTATATGAATGTTTACTCTGGATTTGGACAGATGAACCAAATGTGCCATAAGTCTAAAGCTTTTGGAAATTTCCAAGAGGTTTAGTCTGAGGCAGAAAAGCATGTAGGTGTTGAAATCAAAAACACTTTGGTCTGACTAAAGTGTTGGCTACCTATCTGGTAATTTCAGGTCTTACATGATTTAAGAGGGGATAGTTTTCGTAACTGTCAACTCTAAGAATGCATTAGTTGAATGAAGTTGCAGTATGCAAAAATCAAACATTTCTAGACTTGGTGAAGATCATGTTCAGTTATTCATCTTTGCCAATGTTGTTCAAGGGAGATGCCTAAGAGAAGGAAATCTATCTTCTTAACTTGGTTCCGTCAAAGTTTGTTGTAAAGACACCTAAAGAATTATGGAAAGGGTGCAAACCCAGATCAAACCATATTCGGATTTAGGGTGCTACGGCACACGTCCTACAACAGCAGTCAAATGAGATGGAATCTTGTATGGAAGTGTGCATATCTTTTGGCTACCCTAAGAGAACTAGGGATGATTTCTTATTTAGTCTTAAGGACAAGATAATCTAAGTGAGCACTCACATGATTTTCTTAAAGGAGGACTAGATAAGAAATTATAAGCTCTTAGGTTAGGTTATTCTTGATGAGATTTATCTCAGATCAAGAATTTTCAAAATCTGTAGAAGCTTCATCCACTGTTCCCTTGATTGTTCAAGAGGGGACAGATATATCTCTAAGTGAACAAATAAGAGAACCATGATTGGAAATTCAACATGATAATATATAAGTGAAACTAGTAGAAATATTAGTATCACATGTAAAGGAACAATATCAAGGATAAGCGGATCCTCAAGAAATTGAAGATCCATCATTTGACCCACTCTTTGTTTTACTTATAAATACACATGGTCTAGTGCAGTACATTCGTAGTGGGAGAGAACCTTGTTAACTCTCAAGTTGTCTCTTGTTGAGTGACATTGATCCTACTAGTTACGATAATGCACTAGAAGATGTTGTTGATCAAGTGTTGCTCAGACTATGAACAATGAGATGAAATACTTGTATTTCAACTCCGTTCGGTCCTAGTAAAGACACCAAGAGGGGTAAAACCCACAAGGTGCATGTCGACATAAAAGGCAAAGAGAGGATGGACAGAAAGGTGAAAACCTTCAAAGCTAGCTTGGAGGCATTTTTTGCCAGACGCCATGCTTGAGTCTATCCAGATTCTCTTAGTTGCTATAAGTCTCAATTATGAGATTTCATTTTGGGAGTTGGATGTCAGGATATCTACATACAACAACCAAAAGGGTTTATAGCAAATGAGTAGGAACACACGATATGCAAGTTGTGAAAGTCTATTTCATAGACTTAAGCAAGCATCCAGGTCTTGAAACATCAGTTTTGATCAGGTTATCAAAATTTTGATTTTGAGAGAACCTTGATGAATGATGTGTATTTGTATGTAAAGGATACAACGGAAGACAATATTTTTTCTGGTACTTTATGTAGATGATATGCTCCTTATTGGAAACAATGTGGAGGTAATATCAAGCATAAAGAGTTGGCTAAGTTAGTTTTTGGTATGGAAGTACTGGGGAAGCCAATTATATTCTTGGGATAAAACTCTTATGAGGCCAGAAGAATAAGTTGTTGGCATCACCTCAGGCTACTTACATTGACAAAACTCTTGCCAAAATTCAACATGAGAATTCTAAGAGAAGAATTATAAATTCTTAGATGTGGAATTCATCTTCCTAAGGAGTAACCAAAGACTCCTGAGAAGGAAGAATGCATGAGCATGATATCTTATGCTTTGGCAAAAGTAGATTCATGCATATCATGTTGGGCGTTAAACCAGACATTTGTCACGTAGTGGGAGTAGTGAGATAGTACCATTTTGAACCTAGAGGAATACTAGATTATTGTTAAGCATGTACTCAAGTATCTTTGGAGAACGAGAGGTTATATGCTGGTATATTCTAGTGGGAGTCTTGAAAAGCTGAGTTTTCAAAAATTCAGTTATTTCAAGTGGATATTGACTCAAGAAAATCAACCTCGAGCTATGAGTTTTTCACTAAACTCAAATAGCATTAGAGGTGAATCTTGCAGACCCAGTTACTAAGAGTTTGCCTGAACTTGTGTTCGAGAGGCATGTTACTTCTTTGGGTCTTAGGAGGATCCCAGACTTGCATTAAGCAAGTGAGAGTTATTGGTTTCATTGTGCTCTTGGAGTAAGACGATGAAACAATAAAATAATTTTCTGAATTTCATAAATAAGGTTTTATTTATTTATTTTGCGCACTATTTACAAACATAAAGGTCCGGATCAAATTGTGGAGTATATGATCATATGGATACGTTCATGGAGGACATGATCATAGGTTCTCACAATTGATGAATGGAGTCACAGCCGTTAAATAAAGTTGGGCACTTTATTCAGGCTGCAATATTTTATGAAATGATTTTGTCCGAATCATTGTAAAATATTGGTGTGAATTAACATTTACATTGAAAGGATGAAGGAGAGATTTGATTAAGGTTGTTTTTCTGTCATAAGGTATCAAATCTCCAGTTAACTATAGTTATGTGATTGCTCTTAATTCTGAGTTTATTATAAATAGGTAATCAAATAGTTTTTATTCTTTGATTTACCAACGGGTGAGGTTCGATCTATTGACGGCCAATAACTCGGTATTTTGGGAGTGAGATTATTTGATTATCGTTATTTATGAGATAAACAACATGGAATTTGTAGGATATGTCCCCTTGATATGTTTTGGTACTTGGATATTAAAGACACTGGCCAGTGCATGTAATCCATTAGAGAAACTATCATAGTCAAGGGAATAAATAATTGATTAAGTTACAGAAAACTTGTCAATCAATTATAGACATTCTACAAAGGGGCGATGCATATTAATGTTATAAAGGTCATTAATCTTGGAGTTCACGTTCGGGCTTTTAGTGGAGTAGCACCGAATTAGATAATCTTGTAAAGATTATCAGGAGCCTTGATCAATGACAAATGGTAGGTCCCCAGGCTAGCTCGAGACAAGGGATGGGGTATATTATCAGATGATGATAGCTTATGGGCTACATGGTCTTGGGTTTACGAACTCAAGTTTGTATCTTAAAGAGCAAGTGGGAGATTGTTGGATATATGCTCTTTTGGTCACTAAAGTCCTATTGGGCTTCAGTGAAACTTGAGCCCATGAGGCTTAGGGTTGAGTTATGTCTAAGACCTAAGCGTATATATTCAGAGTTTTCTCCTCTTGTGCCTCCAAGGTGAACAGATCATCAGAAACAAACAAACCCCAAGAGGCAGACGTCCATCATCTGAACGGTTGCCCACACAACCATCTCATCCTCCTCGAGAGATAGTTTGGAAGATCTTCCACAGTCCAGCTTCAAGGAGGTTGTTCGTGCTGCGGCGCTGAGGTGAGCTGTTCGTGAAGAGGAATCCTACAAGGGAAGATTCTACACGAGACCTGCGCACCGAGAGGTAATTGTGAAACAAGGATGATTCGGTAAGCATACCAATGTACTAGGTCCTAAACCGCTTCCGCATAAATCTAAGATTTCCTACAATATTATGGTGGTGTTTGGTAAGAGGTCAAATTTTTTTTTTTCTAGAAAATGGGGTGGAAAAATTATTTGTCTATGTTTAATAAGAGGTGAAATAAAAATATGACTGAATTTTTTTTTTATCATTTACTTTTCTATGTAAAATAGTTGGAAAAGATTACTATCGAAGGAGTGAAATTATTTTTCTTCATATGGTGGCAAAATTAACTCAACATTCTCAAAAAAAAATTGATCTACCAAATACTGTTTAGTAACTTATTCAGAAAAAAAAATTTCGCCATATTTTAAAAAATTACTTTTTACCAATAAACACTTTTTTCCTCTATCAAACGACTCAGAAAAAAAAATGTTGGTTGATCCCGAAGATGCGTCTTTTCTTCTATGCACTATTGTTTTATGAACTAAAAAAAAGGGGGTGCTAAGTAAATGCCAAAAAGAAAGGTGCTAACTTATTGGTGCGAAAACAATTTTAAAGTGAAAAATAAAGATAAAGTACATTGCAAGTGGAAAAGGGTAGAGAGAGTTATGGGAGTCCTTTATATATACAATATATACATATATGTAAGAGGATGATAAACGAGTTTATTGTTTTTCGTATTATAAAAGAGAAATTTATTTTTTATACACATGAAAATAGGATCGGCAAAACAGGCTCATTTCGGTGGGCCAACCTGCCCCACCTGCCAAATGGGGTAGGACGAGCTGAGTTTTATAATCTATCTCAAAAGCGGAGCGGGGCAAAACGAGCTCATTTTTTGGTGAATTGATGGCAGACATAGGCAGGACGAAGCGAGACAGTAAAATATGTTCGAGCTGGCGTGCCAACCCGCCCCAGCCCACCAAACGGGGCGGGGCATACCGAGTTTTTCAACCCACTTTTAAAAGTGGGGAGGGGTGGGCTGACTCATTTTTTGGCGAGTTGATGGCAGGGTGGGACGGGACGAAGCGGGCTGCCCACTTTGCCACCTTTACATAAAAATATAAAAATATATGAGACTCGTATTTTTTCTTTCTCTCTTCTTCTCACATGAGCTTATATAGATCCCATATATTTTTATGTATATATAAGAGATAAATTTATTTGCTATAATATAAGAAACAATAAATCTATTATTAATAGCATAGAAAAATAAAATAAAATCTTGCTATCTTCATAATACTAAAAATCACAGAAATAATAGAAAAATTGTCACTTTATATATATTTTTTAGTACATAATTGTCACTTTATATTATTATTGAATATAGTGGACCATTCCTTTCTCATAGTGGAAGCCAAAGGAGCATGTTGGAAGTGTGGGTCTTCACACAAATTACCCCACTCATTTTCTTGTCTCTCTGTTTGTCCATGTTTTTCCTCTCTCTCTCTCTTCAGACACACACACACACACTGATTATTAATTAGCAGTCAAGCACTGGGAAGTGGTACTACATATAGATACCTCAAATTGGGCAAAAGAAAGTTCAGTTCAAGTTGTAGTACATGTTCTCTGACTTCTCTGATTTTCCTCCATCATACATACCAACTTCTCTTACATCTGCTTTCCAATAATTCTCCATCTCTCTCTCTCTCTCTCTCTTCTTGATAGTGGTCTGGTGGATACTAAAAAAAGTTCTACAATCCCATCTTTGTTGCTGATACTGCTCTTCCAAGTCTCAAGTATCATTTCACTATGTAAGTATATCTCTATCCATTCTTCTATTCACCTTAAGACTTTCATTTCATGCCATGCTTTCTTCTAATTCTTACATGCATTTTTTGGAAGCCTTCTGCTGCTTCTACACTCTGCTTTACTCTTTTATTTTTTATTTATTTTTTTGCTTCTCTTGTGTTCTGGAGTTTAGTAGAGGTTCACTCTAGCTTGCAAGTAAAAATTATTGGTTGTTGATGTTGAGGAATTTGTGTTTGCATCTATTTTATTTTTATTTTTGCAAACGGTTCTTGTGGTGAGTTATTATGATATCATCCTGCTATTTGAGTATAAAAAAAATTAGATCTAACTCTGATTTTATGTTAATAGCATCTCTTTTCTTTGGTAATTTTAGTTGCTCTTAATTCTAGAGCCCTTTTAGTTCTTTTTGCTAGTTTGAACCATAAACTCAGTAGGGGATATTCATCTTATTTCCTTTGAGGTTGTGCAATTTTCTTATTACTGGTTGCTCTAATGAGTGATGTAGGAATTATTTGGTTAACATCTTGAGATTACTTACTTGTATGCAACCATGGAAGAGTTAATTTTCTCAAATTTATGGCCATGACTCTCTTCGAGTCTTATGTGAAAAACCTGTCTGATTTTAAAATAAATTATCTTAAACTTTTGTAATATTTTCCCTAAAAGTTTATCCTGTGCCTTTTCATGTCAGTTTAGTTAAAGTTTCGCATTTGCCAGTAAATAAAGGTTATAGCAGAGTAATCTTCCTTAAGATTCATGGTTTGTAAGGACAACTCCGTAATTTGTGATTGATGAAGGAGATAATACTATAGGTTCCAATAACTAAAGTATGTAATGTTAGTTTTTATCTCTGCGTAATTTAGTGCGTCAGATAGACTCCATTTGTGTATTCTTTGGAACAATGAAAATATGAAGTGTAACTTCTATGTTGTTTGACTTATTGTAATTGACTAATTGCAACCAACTTTATAGCCCATGGGATTGTTGTATCACATTCTCACAAAAAGTGTACACAACACCAATAGATGAGTCAGGTTCCCCTTACCAGAAGAAGGAGATAAAATATTTTTTCAGTTATGAAACTGTAACACGATGCTAATTTAGGTCTTGTTATATGGTAAGATTGTTTACAATCAACTCTCACCCCTACTCTTGCAAAGTCCGGGAGTCTTGTGCAGTGGGTTTTGCCCTTTGTCCTTGTTAAAAGGTACATATTCCTGTGTTTTTGGTAAATTTGACTCAATATCATTTTTGAAAAGTGAATCTAATTTTGGTGACATGAACTTGTACACCAATATTGTAACCTTGTAATTTGGGTGCCTTGAAATGGTGTGGAAACCTGGTTTTCATGTTCAACTCTGTTTTTGTGGATATTTTTGTTTGAGTAATTTTACGTACACAAACTCTTTTCCCAAATTGTAAAAACTAGTAATGTGGCTGCATATAATTTGACAAAAAGAAGTTTAAGAGGGACTCTTGAACTTAGATGCAGCCACATCAATGGTTTGTGAAAAGAGATTGTGTCAGTAGCATTACTGATATGATTTTGGTTGATCCTGTTTGTTGCTGTTCTTTTTTAGTGATTCTTATTTTTATTGTGTTGTTTCCATTAAATCTTTTGTTTTATCAGGCTCACACGTTTTGAACATGCTGCGTAAGAGTTCAATTACTATTTTCAGTTTTTCACTTAAGTGCATCAATTTCATTCAAAACAGAAATCAGTTGATGCTCTTTCTTAATACATGAAAAGACAAAAGCAGCAATTAGTTGTGTGATTACCTTTACCTTTGTTAAGACAAACCTTAAGCGAGAAAGAAATAGACAACTCTATTCTTGCTGGATGAAAACTAAACGAAATAAGTAAAGGTCATGCTCTCTGATCCTCCCCAGTACCATATTTGGGAGGGGTTTAAAGCCTTAATCCTGGACTCGATCTAAACAAGATTGCCTCTCGTAGAGGATACCTGTGGTTTATCCAAAAAAAAAGAAGGTCATGCTCTCTACTGCATATTCTTGGAGGGATATTCATGCATTACAAAACTTACATATTTAATCTTTTTTGCTATATTTTGGTTATAAAAGGCCACTCCAATAATATGAAAGAATAAAATTGCACTGAAATTCTTCATGCTTTGAATCTGATTCTATATGCCTATAAGGTTTCTTCTGCCACATTTTGCTTAATTTTTTTGATACAAGTGGGAATTGAACACATAACCTAATACAACCTAACCAAACCCCTCACCACTAAACCAAACCTAGTGGCTTTAAATTTTGTAATTCTCATTTTATGAATTTATTAATTGGCACCTAGGTTCATGTAGAAACCAAAGTTTGTTATGGTGGAAGTAGTATGCTTAATGAAAGAAAGTTATGCATTTATGATAAAACCAAAATTACACACTTTTTACTATGAGGAGTTCATAGATTAGTTACCTAACTCCGAGTAATCTGAGATTTGGCAATTAGTACTGGATTGAGATTCTTGGTCCAGTTGTAAGCAGTAAGAAAATGACTACTTACTAGGGAGAGGTCCCTTTCTGTATTTGTCATAAAAGTAGCAAATTACAAAAGGTGTATATGGAATGCAAATTCAGCAAGATGCAACTTAGCACTAGCTTGGAGATGAAAATTGCAATGAATTTCTTACTCATAGATGTTTATAATTCTAAAACTTAGCACTAGCTTTATATCTTTTCTTTTTTTTGTCTCAAATAATGTTTTTCTTTGGGATGTAATGGTGCCTCAGGCTGGTATTTTGGAGATGAGTCTACTAACGCGCTTGAATATTAATTGGGTGAAAGTTATGGCATGTAAGGGTGCTGGAAAATGATAAAAAACCTTACAAGTCACTGTAGTCAATCAACATTTTCTGTCTACCATTCAATGTATTCATTTATTATATGTTTTATTTAAAATTCAGCTATGTTTCAGTCATATCTTCTACGGTGTGAATTTTCAAAGAGAAAGAGCTGAGGAACATAGAAAAGAGAAAGTGAAAGAGAAAGAACACTCTTGTTTTAATGTCCACTAACAAAGAAAAAATGAGAGAATACTCCTTCAAGGGTTTCCCCTTCAACAAAGGGTTTTTATTTTCTGCTATAGCTTTGGTGTTTACTTGAACTGCCATTCAAATTATATTAAACAATTGGTTCATCAAGTATCCAGACATTAATTAAAGGGCTTTGACATTTTAGGGATTATGTGAATAAAGGTACTGGAAATGTTTTATGACATTATTTTCTCTTCTGGTGCTTTATTGTCTTTGCACTTTGTATCATCAAGCACTATTATTCAGTCTAAAGAAAAAGCAAAGGATAAAGTTAACAAACAAGAAAATTGGGCAGTTTTATATTATTTTTATGAAATTTGTTTGAGGAGGAACTAATGTACTTTATATATGACAAAATCTATATGAATTAAATATAATTTTACTTTTGAATTGTATAGTTGCTTGGAGAGATTCACAAAATGAACCAGCATCTGGATGAGATTTATTTTGCAATTCGTTTTTGCTCTTAAGATTTGACCTATTGATAATACTTTCTCTAGGAGGCACTGGAGTGACATTGTTCAATTTTGTTGAGAACTTACATATCTTTAAATTATCTGATTTAATATTATCTTATAGAAGGGACTTCTCACAATATGTTTGTGCTTTTCTGCATACTCAATTTTTATTTTATTAAAACATGTTTTATTTTTGCTTATATATGAATGAAGATCTTGGACACTTGATATTAATACCAGAATTTTGTATGTTCCATTTTTGTGCAGACACAAATTTTTGCACTCTATCATAGCAAATAATGTATTTCATCATCAACGTAGGTGATGGTTATATGCTAAGCTGTCCTAAGTGAGGAATTTGTTTCATTCCAATTTCTTATTGGGAAAGAAGTTGGCTCATATAAAGCAGATCCATATAAACATGATGACACCAAATTTGAACCTGGAACCTGAAAATAATTTAGAAGCTAGCAGCCAAGTAGGTTTCAATATATCCTTACAAGAAACATCCCATGATCATACCAAGGACAGCACCACCATTTCTTCCTGTCATAAAAATCTTACAAAGACTGATCCTGATCCAGGTTCTATTTCCCTTGACTTGACCCTCAACTTCAATTCAAGTGATGAAGAATTGAAGGGTACAAGTGATACTAACAGTGAAGTGGGAGCTGAAACTAATGCTTCAGCATCAGCAATTCCTAGACTTTTCTCTTGTAACTATTGTAGGCGGAAGTTCTTCAGCTCACAGGCATTGGGTGGCCATCAGAATGCTCATAAAAGGGAGAGGACAATGGCAAAGCGCACAATGCGAATGGGGATGTTCAATGAAAGGTATAGAAGCTTAGCATCTTTACCACTTCATGGTTCTTCTTTTCGGTCGCTTGGTATTGAAGCTCATTCTGCAATGCACCAAAGACATATGCCATTGGTGAAGGCTCCTGATATGAGAGCTGCTGCAAAATTTGAGAAAGACTGTTTCGGAACACCAATGTTTATGGAAGATGATGATGTAGGTCTATTTTGGCCTGGCAGTTTCCGGAGGATAGATGAAAGAGGTGGTGTTAATTTTGGGCATGAACATGCTCATAATTCAAATACTAGTTTTGTAGCATCTGCACCTCCAGCACAAACATCTACATCCCCTGATCTCACTCTGAGGCTTTAATATTTTTTATCTTAATTGAGTTCAAATACTAGTTTTGTAGCAATGGCACCTCATGCACAAACATCTACATCTCCTCATGGTCTCACTCTGAAGCTTTTGAGTTTCTTCATCTTTATCTTCATTCTCTTCAGACATGAAATAATTAATTAATAGTGCTTGCAGTGTACAGTGAGATGTGTATGAGCTTATTTGAAATTTTCATTATTAATTGTTTCTTATCATTTGTATTTCGCATCATTATTGATGTTGTAGCTATTGTGCCATAGGAAGTTTTGGAAGACAGAATAAATTGAAGTTTGTCTGACATGTGTTTATTTGATAGTAATGAATTAGGCCTAGGTATATTCAAATGTCCTAATGTATCCTACGTAAAATTCACATTTTCTCACTGTATTTTTGGTTGTAAGCAAGTGTATTTTTGGGTCAGTTTTTTACATTGATCAATTTTAAATCCCTCAAGTGGTGTAGTTAAAGAAATTGCCTCTTTTAATTACTATGATGCCAGGAAAAGCCCCATTAGGTTATTGACAAAGCATGGTCTTTGTGTATCTTGGAAAATTGTTTGGTTCACTTATTTTAAACAGAATGAGTTTATCTAAGAATTTTATGATTATTGGTATGACACATTCTATATTTTCTTAAGTAAACATATTCGGACTTAATATGAGTACTTGCATTTTTTCCTTTTTTTTTTGGGTGAATTTTTTTGGCCTTGTTAACTTGTGGCTGAGTTCGACTGGATTTTAGCATTGATTAGTCTATATGTTTTTTTTTTTTTTTTCGGTGGCAGTCTATATGTTGTTAATGGTACACATTAATATTATGTGATTGGCATAGGCGGATCCAAGGGTCTAACTATCTCAAGGCTTGAAAGATTCCTTTAATTTTAGGGGAAGGATATTGTGACAATCAAGTTGTGTTACTACCAAGTGACTACCAATCAATCTTACTGTTACATCGATTATGTTGATCCAACAGTTATATTTATTTCCATCTTTATATGGTCATGATTCCCCATATTTAAAGTGAAAGTATTAAATATGGGAAATCATAACCATACAAAGGTAAAAATAAATATAAAGTATTAAATTTGGGAAATCATGACCATACAAAGATGGAAATAAATATAACCGTTGGATGAACATAATCGATCTAACGGTGAGATTGATTGGTAGTCATTTGGTAGTAACACAACTTGGTTGTCACAATATCCTTCTCCTTAATTTTATTTGATTTTTCTTAAAGTTTTATAGAATTTTTATGTTTGATCCCCCCAAAAGAAAAATTAATATTTAACCCCACAACACGACATTTTTAACTTCAGCCATGGTTATGTTTGAAGTCACTACTCTGATTTTGATGGGACATTATTTTCACAAATTATTTATATTTACAAATTTTTTGTTTACAAACTTTTACAAATTACATTAAGTATGACGGGTCATACTTCAATCAAGAATGTATGACCGTGTTATACTTAGTGTAATTTGTAAAAAAAATTTGTAAACAGATCATTCCCCCTTATCCAAATTAAGTCCACTCAAAAGTAGTTTATACCGGACATGATCTTCTTATATCAGTGTAAAAATAAGAAGTTTTATACCAAACTTGATGAGTTATTTGATTCTATATAACAGTTCAAATATTTAATAAATCACAATCGTTAGATATAAATAAGATCAACAATCAAGATTAAGAGTGTAACTTACATCGGTGTAAGATGATCATGACTATATATATATATATATATTTATAAAATATAATGTAATATAATTTTAAAAATATAAAATAAAATTCAAACATATTTTACAATATGCAATACACCTGGGACAACCAACTTAAAATAAGCTCAAATTTCACCGAACACTTAAAATTGGGCTTTTAAATAAGGTTGATCTCAAACGGTATGATATTCAACATTTTTGGGATCATTTTCATGAATTTTTGGATTTTTTCTAATTTATTTAATCTTTTTTTAATTGTTAGTTGTGTTTTAATAATTTTCTATTTTCTATTCTTAATTACTTATTTAAGGCGATGAAAACCCGATTTGTCTAGGTTGTTTTCTATTAATGAAGAATATTAATGAGGGAAGCTACTTTTGAATCCTGATTCTGTTTAGTCTAATTTCAATTTGCTTTGGCATTAATATGTATTTCGAAATAAACTATATCAATACAAAAGTACTACTATATTATACAAAGTTATTTATTTAAGTTTAGAAGTCTCATAATAACATTAATTTTCTTAAAGCATCGTAAGTTCTGAAGTATTATATGTCATCAAGTCAGGAAGGGCAAACTTGAAATATGACTTGAACCCATTTCAGAAAGACACTTTGTTTAATTTCAAGAATTCAGATTAGCATGTGAATTAATTGGGACGGAATTATTCCAATTTAATTAGTAGTCTCATTTAGAGTCATGAGTATACAACTGTGTTAAAAACTTGGTTATAAGAGTTTAATTGCCATTATGGTCTTGCTCGACTCGATCAAATTAATTAATTAATCGATGAACCAAATGGAGAAATCTCAAAAAGTCAGACTAATCCAATTAACACGACTTGAGAGACATGTTATTAGGTTGTTGAACATCCATTACCTTATATGTTAGATTAATTATTGTGATGATGATTGTAATCAACTATGTAATTTCCCGATGAACTCTCTTGATAATAATTAATAATCGAGCGTTCTTTTTCCCCAAATTTGAGGTTCAAACATTCTCAACCAGAAAAAAAAATAAAAATCTTAATGCCGCGCCTGCTTACGGGAATTTTTTAATATGCTCCGAGACTACCGTGGTCTTTCCACTTAAAAATTGACACCTGTATTAAATTTATTTATTTTTCTTTTCTTTCTCCTCTCTCCTCAACTTTTTCTCTCTTTCTTTCACTTCAGTCCCACCTAATTTTTTTAGGTCCGGGTAAGTTTGCTCCTGCTTATGATACCTAACGAAATTCTTAATTGATTTGTGAAAATGACAAATTTTGTGTCTTTTATTATTTCATTGATAATAATAAGGGGTAGGGTGGTAAACGAGCCAGGGGCCTTTCAGGGGCCTTTGGCTCGGCTCGTAAAGGCCTGAGCTCGTTTAATAAAAGCTCGTGTTGGAACCTGACTTGGACTTGTATAAAAGCTCGTTTAATAAAAAGGTCTCAGGCTCTAATTCAGAAGCTCGGCCTTAGAGCCTCCCAGGCTAGCCTAGTATATAAATATTTATTTATACTTTTTATACTACTTGTAATAACTCTCTCTCATCAATTTATTTCACCCCATTTTATTGGTTTAACAGACTTTTTGAATGATTTTGTTCTATATTATGCTATTTGAATATATATTGAATTTATGTATATTTATGGAATTACTAGTGTTGTTCTATATTATCCTTCATCCTCCTTCACACAAACAAACCCCCAAAAACTCATTCGTTCCACTGTGCACTGCTCGTTTGTGTCAATTTATTTTTTATTTTATTTATTTTATTTTTATTTTTGTTGGCACTTTTTTTATAATGGGCTAAGATAATATAACCTGTTATCTACCTTCTCTCACTATAATTTTTTTTATTTTTTTGTAAATTATTGCTGCAAATTGGAAGCTAAGGTTTCTATCTGAAAATTGATTTTTTGTGAAATTCTATTCTCTTATTTTTATTCTTTAACATGCTAACAGGCTAAGACAGGATTTACACAGGCTTTTATTTTTTTAAAATAAATCAGGCCACAGGCCAATATTATATTCGTAACAGATAACAGGCTAAGGCCAGTCGGACACGTTTAAATACAAGTTTGGCCCGTTAAGATCAAAGCTCGACTCGGCTCGGTCCGTTAACATCCCTAATAAGGGGATTTAATCTAGGGGCAGGATATACTTGCCATAAAATTTTTTTACCACTCTTACAAAGCTTGATTTCTAATAGATGATAACCGTTAGATTGACGGAAATAAACGGTGATAAATTAGTTGTAAAAGTGATAAATTTTTTTGATGGTAAGTGAATCTGTTCCTTGAAAATCTATGCAATAACAATAAATTTTGAATCTCTTTAGGAGACACAAAAATATGATTGGATCTACCATCTTTTTTCTAAAGAGAAAAACTACATAAAAAATATTTCTCCTTAATAATAATTATTATCACTTAGGGAGCGTTTGGTATAGGAGATATTTTTTTTATCTGAAATTTTTCTTTCATTACGAAAAGGTATTTGGTAGGTCCAATTTTTTTCCGAAAATGTTAAGTTAATTATACTGATTCTGTGAGAAAATAAAAATACCATGTATTGTATGGTATTTTAATTTGAGATTCTACAGTTAAAACTGGAATGATGGTAAAAAAGTATCCCGAAAATATTTTCAATTTTTTCATACCAAACATTAGAAAATATTTTTTTCAACCCCACTTTTTCAGAATTTCTAAAATAATCTACATACGCCCCTTTAATGTTATTTGTTAATTCCCTTCAAAGGAAGTCCCATTAAAAAGGGAAACGTGATACTTTTACTTTTCAGTAATACCAGATTCAGATCAAGCTGGTCAATATATAAGAATAATAAGAATAAGTCATTTGGCAGGTTGGGAATTTTTGCCAATTATTAATGCCAATTATTAATGCCAATTTTTGGCAGATTCAGTCTAATTTCTATTAATGCCAATTATTTATTTGAGCAATTATTCATTTGGCAGTAATATGGAGATATTTCCATTCAACCTTCTCCGATCACCTTGTTCTCGGGGTATAGTCCTGAAGGCTAGCCTCTTATTGGAACAACGAGTGCATTGAGCTTCGCTACCAGAGAAAGGACGAGACTAATCCCACGTTCGAAGAGAGAGACATATCTTCTGGCCTTCAAATTTTTTTCAAGAATTTGCTTGAGACAGGGTTTGAACCCCTGACTTAAGCAAACCCTTGAAAGTTCAGTTGCCCATAAGTGTTTGGCAGGTTGAAAGGTTCGATAAAAAAAACCAAATTTAAATAAAAAAAATAGGTACTAAGATTATTGCATTGGTCGCGGGTTGACGGTTGAAATAGTCTTTTCTGTATTTTAAAAAGCAATTTTAAAATTTGATTGTTAAACCGCATTCTTATGAAATTGATCTCATTCAATAACAAAAATTATCATTTAAGAACTAATTTGATTTCACAAATATTTTGATGATTCAACAAAATGTATTATTTTGGATCTCAAACTAAATACATAAACAGTAAACACCCTCTTTAATCCCTCCCTTTTGTCTTGTTCATTAATGCAAGTTATCTAAACTCATGTATTGATCACAAAAAGTGTTTGTAATCCAACCGAATTAAATTGAATTGGATAAAAATAAGTTGTAATGATGAATGCAAAAGAAAAGAGAGAGAAAATGTGTTAATATTGACTTTTTGGTTGTTTTGTACATAAAGCCTAATTTATTTCTTCACTTACATCTTATAGGAAACTTCGAGGGAACATCTCGTCGTGAGTCATGACTTCGAAACTAAGAAACATGGGATATATATTTGGTTCCTGCTGACCTGGTCTTCCCAGATATACTAATCTTCGTTTGTACATTAAACAAAATTGTATTACTAAATAAAATGACCTGAAATTATTGAAAATATTGGGATCCTACTTTATGCAGTTAGACAAAATGCCAAAAATAAATAAAAATAAATTCAACTTATAAGTACAATTTTGTTCAATGACTCCTTGTAATTTCATACTTGATTACTTATAAACTGTTTTCTTAATAACTTTTTTTTAGTATTACTATCATGAGTAATGTTGTGATTAAAATAAGGGAATTCTTTTTCTTATATCATTGAAAATGAGTTATTTTATGTTGCTGAAATAAAATTTTAAGTGAAACTAACAAATAATTGGAGAAAGAAAAAACACATATGAAACCCACTTTTGTTATGTGTATGTAAATTTTTTTGGTTTATCTCATATAGAATGAAAGAAGTATAATCCTTAAAATAATTGCTCAAATAAATAATTGTATGAAATTTTGAATGGTCATAATTTAAAATGATATAACTTTGTGTTATTTTAAATAAAATGACATTGTTTTGGTACATATTTGATAACTTTTTACATTTTCTCCCCTCCGTAAAATTAGGAAGAGAGAAAAAATAAAAGAGAGAAAAGATAAAAAAATATTAATTATACACAAAAATAACGTCATTTTATCTATTGTGTCATTTAAAATGACAAATGCTTTTCTCATAAAAACTTATTTAATTCTAATTTTAATTTTAGCATTACTTTATTACATCAATACAAAAGTCTCTTTATTATTGGTCAATAACAATATAGTACATCATTAAATTTTTTAATAATTAAACGATCATTTAGAAAGCCTTTTAGATTAACACCGTGCATGGAAATTTAGATCTCATAATTTGGAAGGTAATGTTTACATGATTCATTGCGGGAAAACAAGAAAACATTTTCGCCAACTTTGACCACTGAGTCTTAAGCTCAAACGACACTGTCACAATCAAATGACTTTTCAAAAGGAATTTGAACATTAAATTTGGCCCAAAATGTTGTTGATCTCCTTTTAACCCTATGGATGCTCAAAAGGAGAGAAAAAAAAGAAAAAGAATAGTAATAACGCAAAATCACAAAACATAAGAAACTTGAAGGGAAAAAAACAAAAAAAAAAATTTGACCATAGAAAAGCAAATTTTCAAAAAAATATATGAACATAATTCAAATTCAAAAAGATTTACTAAAATGATGTATTTGATTGCGCATTTAAAAGGTGCGTGTCCAAATCGCGCATAAGATAGGTGTTCGGGTATTGAACAAATTAATCATAGTTACTTTACTACAATATGAATGTGACTGAGTTTTATTGATTCATGCATGGCTAGTCACGTGCATTCACGTCTTCCACAATTGGTCAGCATTTGAATTGAAAAATTATTTTCAGTTCTATAGATATATCAACCATTCAGTATATTCTTTATCAAATATGAAAAAAAAAAAAAATACATTAGTTGCTCAAACGCGCTCTTACCCTATACGTGATTTGAACATGCTCCCCTTAAATGCACCCAAATGCGAATTTAAGAACATTACTTTAGTAAACTTTTTTAATTTTAATTTTTTTTTAACTTCTTCATTATTACATTAAATTTTAAGTAAAAACTTATGCAGATGTGATTCGAGCTCGTTTTCTATGGTTCTGGAATAGGTGTTCCCTTTCCAAATATAAGGGAAAAAAATTGGAAGAGAATTTGAAAAGAAAAAAAGAATATAAATGAAATGAAATTTTGACTTTTTTTTTTTAAAAGGACCATGAAACTATAATATGCTCCTGCATCACATTAAAAAAATGGCTGTGATTCCTGGTCCAGGTCGTTGTTCTGAAATAGTGGTGAAGAAAAAGGTTATACTGAGAATTAATGATGCACTGATATTGTTACGGGACACAGAACACGATGCGACACGCTAATACGTTAATTATAAAAAATATCATATTTCGACACGTGGAGACACATTTTGATATTAAATAAAATTTTTAACATATATAATATAATTTATATTTAATACATAAACAGTCTATAATAAGTCATATAATCAATCAAATATTCAAATTTTATAATATAAATATAAATATAAATAATTTTTCGTACTTTGCTAATTTTTAATGTCAAATTTCATAACAGAAAAAAATTGATTTATAAATTGATTTTTTTTTTATATTTAGTTATTAAAATAAAATTAAAATTAAAAAAAAGTGTAAAATACGTGTCAAAGCGTTGACCGCGTGTCAAAAAAGATTGATTGCGTGTAAAAGAAAACATATCGAAGAGTTGACCGAGCATAAGACACTTGTCTGAACTTGTTGATGTGCGAGAGGCAAAATTTTTAAAAGAACGCGTATCCTTGCTTTTGAGCTCAGAACCAGGTCCACGCCGGAGTCAGTAATTCAATATATTTCCAAGGGCTATGACTGTAAATACACACATGTATTTTTCTCCAATTTTATTAAGTTGTAAACGCTTGAAATAGTAAACTCCGCACGTTGTAGAGTTGAGTTATGTCGTGTTTAGGAATCAAAACCAAAGCTGAGAACAAAAGAACTCCCGAGATTGTCGCTTATTTTCGGAGTTATTCCCGTTTCGTTTGTTCCTAGTTTTTGTTTTCGGTCTCTGTGTTCTCTCTCTCTGTCTGTGTGTCTTTGCTTTGGGTAAGGTTCTTTTGTCTCTCTTTCTTGTGGTGTTGTTCCATCTGCCATGATTGGAAGTAAAGATCTTCTTCCCAATGGGGTTGACTCTGAGGGTGGAAACTCAAGGACGAAGGAGTCACAGAAGCATGATTTTGGGTATGGCAAGGAAAACACAGAAGAGAAAAAACTGAGTTATCCAGAGAAGGGTATTGGTTTTTTCAAAGATTCAGAGGTGGTTGTGGATGGGTTTCAGTCAATACCCTCAAAAGTTGGGAGTTTTGGGTTGCAAGAGTTGACCCTCAGTTACCTCTGTGATAACCCAAAATTGGACCTTGTTAAGAAAGAGGTTGTTCCTGATAAAAGCTTGACTTTCAAAGGTAAAGAAGTTATCATTTCTGAGAATTCAAATCAAGATGAGAAATGGGTAGAAAGAGATTTTTTGAGTTTGAGTGAAACTAAGGAGAACTCTTCAAAGAGATCCATTGAGGAAGAGGAGGGTGAAAGGGAAAAAAATAGGGGCAAGAAGCAGAAGCTTGAGACACTTAATCTCTCTCTTGCTTTGCCTGATGTGTCACTTTCTCTCACAGCTTCAAACGCTATACAAAATGGTGACCAACCTGTTAGGCCAAAACCTAGCAGGCCATCAACAACTACGCACAATTCATGTTCAAATGATTATACAACAGCTTCACTATCATACTCTTATTCTCACCCCTTCTCACACAACCAAAGTTGCTCACTTACACGTAATTCAACAGAGAATTTTGAGTATTCATTGAGCAAAGATGATCAAATTTGGTATTGTGGGGAGGGGACTAATGGATCAGTTCATAGTAGGTTCAAGCCAATAGGAGATGGGGTTGCTTTGGCCAATCATGGTGGTGGTGTTGGCCTTAATTCGTTTATGCAAGGGAATAATAGTCAGTATAAAACTACTAGTTCAGATAACCATTCTTTTTTCCCCTCGGATTTGCCTGCTAGGCCAAGATTTGAAGCTCAGTCAGAGGGCTCAAGGGGAAAGAATTCTGAGCATGTGAGAGGCTTGGAAGTTGTAGATGGTGGGAAAATAATGAACCTTTCTAGACCAGAGAGAATTCTTAGGGAGATTGTTTCTGAGTCTATCCCATCCATGGCATTGACATTTCAGGAGTTTGCTGATGAAGTCATAACATCGATTAAGGAATACTTGAAAAAACTCTTTGAAATGCCAGAGAAGAAAGAGGAATTAGTGAACCTCCAGAACCGGCTTGAGAGAAGATCTGATCTTACCAAAGAAACTCTTTCAAAGTGCCATAAAGGGCAATTAGAGATTTTAGTTGCTATCAAGATGGGGCTTGGAAGTTTCTTATCTGACAAATTTCAATTCTCTGAGATGGTGGAGGTTTTCTTGTATATAAGATGTAGAAATGTGAACTGCAAGAGCTTGCTTCCTATTGATGACTGTGACTGCAAGATTTGCTCTGGAAATAAGGGATTTTGCAGTTCTTGCATGTGTCCTGTTTGTTTGAACTTTGATTGTGCAAATAACACTTGTAGTTGGGTAGGTTGTGATGTTTGTTCTCACTGGTGTCATGCTGCCTGTGGCATTCAGAGGAATCTAATCAAACCTGGGCCTAGCTTGAAGGGTCCTCCAGGGACCTTTGAGATTCAGTTTCATTGTATTAGCTGTGGACATGCTTCTGAAATGTTTGGGTTTGTTAAGGAGGTCTTTGTGTGTTGCGCGAAGGATTGGGGCCTAGAAACCTTGATGAAAGAGCTTGATTGTGTAAGGAAAATTTTCAGGGGAAGTGAAGATCGCAAAGGGAAGGAATTGCATATTAAAACCGATGGCATGCTGTTAAAGCTTCAAGCTAAACTGGTATCTCCTTTGGATGCCTGCAATTACATCATCAAGTTTTTCAGCTGTAAGTTTCTGAACCTTGGTCTTTACTTTTCATATTCAATTTATCTGTTAATTTAAACATTTATGTTAGTCACGCCATTGCATGAAAACAGTATTCTCATTATAGGAAGGGATTGCAGCACTATTATTTATTATCAGTGAGTGCAAAACTAGTAGGATTATCAATAAGGATGGACACAAATTTGATGTGGTGGAGAGAAAGCATTGCTGCTGAGATATGAAGAAAATTAAAAGAAAAAAAGAAGTAATAGTAACAGACGATGAGCATTTTATCTTACTATTGAACCTTTAAAATGAGTTATCTTTCCATTTCTTATATTTTTGTAGCCACTAATTGTTTCAGGAAGAAAATTCAGGGCAAGATGAGAATTGATTTGGTTACTAAGAATGAGAATTGAAAACCTTAAATTTTGTTGATGTTATATGTTTTCTAGAGTGGATTATATGGAGATTGAGAATGCTATGTATAATATAAAACGATTTTCAGATTCGACCAGATGTTCTATAACATCAAATCAAGCTATGTTGAGTATTATATAAGATTAGTTATCTTCCACATCCAGATTCACCTTTATTTGTACAGCTTGGATATTTACCCCCACCCCAGGCTTCTTATTGATGAGAGGTGTACTTTTGGTGACAGCATATTGCTGACATTTGATCTCTAACTGATTTAGGATTTCAAGGTCATTTGACAATTGGGTTATGGAATGATTTTGTAATTAAGGGATCGGTTAGTTGTTTAGCATAGATTGTAGAAATAAAAGAAGATGAATGTTCTTTTAACACTAAAAAACCACTCCCCGTTAAACCTGACTAGCGAGTGTGGGGTGGAGGTAATCCTTGTACGCAGCCTTACTCTTGCATAATTGCAAAGAGGCTGTTTCCTGGATTCGAACCCATGACCTTTTGGTCATGAAAGAACAGCTTTACCACTGTTACTATATAATAATTAATTCTAGTCTTCTGATGCTTGATTTACATGGATAATGAATTATGTTACGTTGAGAATTCATGCCTAATGTGACCTTGTGTTCTTTCGATCAAATGTCCCCACAACTATGTATAAGCCTTCTTCAGCTTTACCTTATCTCTTGCTTAGCTTATATTAACTTTTTGTGATGATGAATGCTTGTTTGATTTAATTATACATTTATACTGATGATATCTGATATCTAACTTGAAAGATTTTTCTGATAAATAGATGCGGATGGCATGTCAGACTTTCCTGCTTCTGGTATATCTTCAAAGGATTTGTCAGCATCTCAGGCTAACATTACAAAGGACACAGCATCTCTTTCACAATCTCATTCTCTAATACCAAAATATACTTATGACTTGAGCTATTCTAGGTCCAATGATCATCATCAGAAAGACCTCAAAACCTCCCTCTTAAGTGAAGTGAAAAATGAGACTGATTTTCAGTTGGGGAATTTATTAAGGGAAGGTGGGCTTGAAAGCTTGGAGAGCATTGTGAGGATAAAAGAGGCTGAAGCCAGAATGTTCCAAACCAAGGCAGATGAAGCAAGAAGAGAGGCTGAAGGGTTTCAGAGGATTTTCAGAACAAAGGCTGCACAGATGGAAGAAGAGTATGCTGAGAAGTTTGGCAAACTCTGTCTGCATGAGACAGAGGAAAAAAGGAGGAAGAAATTTGAGGAATTCAATGTCTTAAAAAATTCCCATTTTGATTATGATAAAATGAAAATGAGAATGAAAGATGAGATTGATGGTTTGTTGAAGAGAATGGATGCAACAAAACAGCAATGGTTTTAGTGTTTTTTTTTTTTTTTTTCCTAAAAGAAAATTATTTTTCTTTCTAAGAATACTGGTAAAATGTGTGTAATTTATTGATTTTCTGCCATTGGAATTTTATCTGTTTCTTATTCAGAATATATAATTTTCTATTGATAAATTCAAGAATAAGAGTGTTTTGTCCTTCATATTTTTCTTCACAAAATTGAGAGTGCAGAAACATGAATCTAGCCATGTTCTTCATGAGAGCTTGCACTTCATGTTTATATAACTAAGACAATAAATTACTGTTGTATATAGATTTCCCTTCTTTCTCTCTAAGTTGCATTTGATTTGGCAATACCAGCTCTTAATTGGTGCTTACCTAATATTTAACAAGAAACAAAAATCTTGGAAACCAATATATATTTGCTAATTTGTTGAGTTGATCCATATGCTTGATAGATTCCCTAAGCTTTTCATGACATTGTGATGTTGGACAATTTTAAGAATATGTGGGATCTTATCAATTATTTTGGGGTTTAATATCTATCATGTTATAGGAGATAAAATTATCTCACACACGTAACAATATATGGGGCACAATTGGCTAAGGGTTGAATGGGTTTAAATCCTATTGGGTGATGTGAAGATTTTGTTGGTGAATGATATATAATCCCTCTCAAAAATCCTTAAAGAAGTTGGGAGATCTTCCTTGACTCTGGTGGGATACCGGTATCTAACGCCACTTAAACTTTTTGCTATTAAAAAAAAAAAGTGCAGAGCCTATTTTTTTTTTCTCTTTTCTATTCACAAGAATTTCATACACTTTGTGTTGGAGATAATTTTATCTCTTATAAACATCAAACCGATTATTTTATGCATGAAAAACACTGCTGGAGAGAGTAAAAATGTTTGATATGATTAGTTGTAGGACTCTTAGCAGATGGGGCATAAAGGAGAATAATGTTCAATGGTGCCCTCACAAGATATTATTATTTTGGGAATAATATATTTGAGCACCAGTTATTGCGTCTTCGTGCATCATAGGTGGCTAGGTGCAATTGTGTTAAGCATTTTTCTAACCATTTCCACCATTGAAACTTGTTCATCAATGTGGTAGTGAAAGAGAATATGATTACTACCACTCAAATCAGTGTGTGACTTCTAACCAACCAGCTCAAATTGGATTCTTCACGTTTCATTCTTATATGTACTATTTTATTTCTCTCTCGGATTGACTTTAAGCAAACATACCATATTTATTATACTGCTTTAAAAATTTTAAAATTTTATCTACCAAAAAAAAAAAAAAAGTTTAACTAAAAATAATGGGGTTGGGATTTGAGTATGAGTTTGAAAAATTATGAATTCAAAATCTCAACCGATGCTAATTGACTTAAATGGAGATTTGACGGATAGTTAACTAATTATCCGATTCAAACAACTCTGAATGAACAAACCCATTTAATTAGTTTGATTTTGATTATTAAGATTATCATATAAACCCAACCCAATAAATATCCGCAAATTGAAGTCACTTAACACCTTAGTGGTCAAAACTATAAAGTTCATCTTACATTGAATCGAATTCACATCATGCTTGATAAATGCAATGATTATATGAGGGTTCACAAGGCTAAAAGTTCTTTCACTATTATTATCACGATAATTTTAAAATTTTTATATACTTTTTTTTTAGTTTCTGACTTTTATTCATTTATTTCTTTCTTGGTTTTTTATTTTTTTTTCTAAATTCTTTTGGAATTTTTTAATTTTTTCAACACAACAATAGCGTTCATTCATTTTTAATAAATAAAATATATATACTTTACTTTTAAAAATACGTTATTAAAATGCCTTAAAAATATTATTCTATTACGTATTTATAATTCCATTCTTTAAATCTTAATTTTGTAACTTATAATGAAAAATTCCAATAATTTTTTTTGCATACATCAATGAAAATTGAATACTTAACTTAATACAAACTGGTCAGATACCTTATCACTAGATGAATCTAGTGGCTTTGAAAAATTCCAATAATAATATTGCAAGTTGCTAATATTTTTAAGAAGATTTTTAACTTACTAATTTCTGAATTTATCATTCAAATATTTCAATTAACGTTTATATTTTGGATCAATACATCATAATCCATCCATTAGTAATCGCTTATGGTTTTCCTATACAATCACATACATTAAAATCTTTATTAAGAACCCCCAAGGGTAGCTCAGTTGGCAGCTGAGCTCCTAAGGGATTGCTTGGTGCAGGGATCAAACCCTGCCTCAAGCAGTTTCTTGGAAAATCTTTGGGGGCCAGAGGATAAGGCAAAAATCTTCGGTTGGGGGATTAGTCTCGTCCTTTCTCCGGTTGCGAAGCTTAGTGCACCCACTGTTACAATGAGAGGCTAGCCCAAACGGGCCGTACCCCGAGGGCATGGTGCCCGGAGAAGGTTGAATGAGGATACCTCCTGACAATGTACCAAAAAAAAAAATCTTTATTAAGAGGTGTCAAATAGAAAAACTAGATGGGCATCCCTTTCCCCCGCTCATAATTATATTTTTAATGCTATTTGTTTTGGATACTTATTTTAGGCTCAACAGTTGAACCCTATGCTACTAAACTCATATCTAGAACCTTCTAAAAAACATCTATTAAAGAGTCATAGAGAGTCAACAAGAGAATGTTCTTCTCCCTATGCACCTGTTGCCCCTGTACACAGTTGGGCAGCATGCCTTGACAAGACAAGGCTAGTGAATAGCAAAAATGACCTCTCTCTCATGCTTGGGCAGAGATTTTCTCTTTAAATACCCCCTCTCACATTGAGGATGAAATCGCTTCTTCCCATTTGCATGTGTTGTTATTCTGCCTCTATGCAGAGCCATTCTAACCTCATACCCTCCCCCTCTCTTGATGCACACCATGAGAAGTCTCTACAGTGCTTTGATTTCTACCATTGTCACTATGAGCATCCGTAGATTGACATACTTTACCTTTCATGGGACACATTTATGAACCGCCTCCGGTACACTATTTTAACTAAAGCTTTTTGTGGAACAAAATCTAACAAAGTAGATTTATTGAATTATGAAAAGGTGATAAATTTTTGAAGTTACAGAAGATACTTGTTGCAACAAACTCAAATATATTCAAGAGGAATTTCTTGGGAGAATGACAGAGAGGCTAACAAAGACAGCAAACAGAAAGAGTAATAAACCAGTGAAGTTCACAATTAGTGCCTCTTGGTTGCGGAATAGCCCTATAGAATTAAAATATTCAACCAAACCGGACTCAGCTGTGCCAACAGCAAGTAGGAAGATGACCATGCCTATAAACCTGTGCCATGGCAAAATCATAGCTCTCGCAGACATTTCTGCTCCTGGGAAGAAATAAGCGAAGAAGGCCAATATATACTGAAAAAATGAAGAAGAAAAAAAAAAGTTTTACACTGGTTAATTCAACATGGACCATGGTATCCAAATTCAAATTACATGTTATGGTGACTTTACATCCTATCACAAGAAGAAAAGAGGGATAAGTATGTTTAGGAATATGGAAGATTTGTTTTTTTTTTTTAATAAAGCACGTATATTTCTCATGGGAGGCGATTCTGTTTGTGTGGATCCAGATTAAGGCTTTAAGGGCTCGTTTGAATGAGCTTTTTTTTCTTCAAAAACTGTTTTTTTAAGAAAAAAAGCACTTCTCGTTTTTAGTTCGTTTGGATGTCTGCTTTTAAAAAAACAGAAGTCACAAAAAAAGTCAAAAACTTAATTTTTCCGGAAGCTAAAAATTTTAACTTCTAAGAAAAGCAAAAGTCAAAAGTCAAATATTTTTTTTCAAAAACTAAATATTTTTATAAAAATATAAATAGCTTTAACTTTTATAAAAAGCATTTCTAAAATAAGGAAGAGATAAAAGTTACTTGTTTGAAAAGCGCAAACAAATGAGCTTTAAACCCATCCCAAAAATAATAGTGGGAAGGATCGAATACATGCTCTCACCTTAACCTGCTCAGCTCCCATGCGCTAATTTACTATCATTTGGTATAGATGAAAGATGTTAATAATGGAATTACCTGCAATCCAAATAAGCAGATTGCTGAGATGCCTAGCCAAGAGTGTAATGTATACATATTAGGAAGACCCGCCTCTTTCTTAAATTTGAAAACTGCAACAATTCCTGATATTCCAGCTGCCATAGCTATCAGATGCAATAGGAGATGAACCACCTTTGCTGAGCTTCTTTTTCCAGGGATGGACTTGTATGCCATTATAGCTGTTACAACTTACCAATATTATTGTTGAACAAATTATAACAATTATTGAATTCAAATGGAGACACATGAACAATTGTGAAAATTTTAGAATTTAAGTGTTGACCTCATAGCATTAATTACTCTAAAAAATTTAGACTCAAGTCACTATAAGAAAATCAAAATCAAAATCAAAAAAGAAAACAAAGTCTCAACCCTTATATACAGCGGAGCCAGAAATTTTTGTTAATGTGTGCACACTTAGGTGGGGGTTCGGGGCAGCGCCGTCGAAGATTTATTTAAAAGAAAAATTTAAATGTATTAATTGTAAGGGTTAATTGATCAAAAATCTACCTTTGTCGATGTCTATTTGATCCAAAGTTGATCAAAGATCTATTTGTCTACACTCTAAAATGTCACTTTTGCTTCACAAAAAAACGTGAAAAATCTCGTGTAATTCTTCTTCACTTGATGAAGATTGAATTTCAAGAATCATTGATGTCTATTAAAGTTTAGAGCTAATAATGTTTATGTTTCAAAAAAAGAAGAAGAGACAAAGCAATGGAATAGGATTTAAGCTTTAAGCTTTTAATTATTTGGATTGGTTAGGTTGGGTTGAGCCTATGTTTATTTTATTTTTTTCAATCTTCATAATTTTTTTTTACTTGACCTAAATCACCCACTCCTTTGAAAAAAAAAAAATTCTCAAATTTTTGTGTCTGCATGTGCAGACACAGACACAGGCAACGGCGCCGGTCCGCCTCTGCTTATATATGTATGCAAATCCTACTGGCCATTGTTATAAATTATGAGCAATCAAAAGAAAAAAAAAAAAGAACTAAAACAAATAGAGCTATGCTTACCTTCTCCACCAACTAAAATGAACCCAATTACCATTAGAAGTGGATGCAGCTGCAGATAAAAAAAAAAAAAAACTTATAACTAGCTAGATGGTCAAATGAATTTCATAGTATATGATCAATTACATGGCTTGAACAACTCACATTGAAAATCTTGGTTTTGTTGGAAGAAATTAAAGCAACACCTTCACGGAAGTGTAGCAGCCAAACTAACACAAGGGTCGTTATTGCTATGAATGACAAATGGGCAAGTACAATAATTGGAGTCACTTTAACTTGGAATCCACGAGACATTTTTGCTCAACTCCAATTGTAAATACTTCTACAAAGTCACCAATTAGAAATTTGTATTAGTAATTGAATGCAAAATGGATCTAAAGAGCCTAAGATATCCCTTCAATGGTTCTATATAAATAAAAAGCAAATTTATTGAAGAATCAAACTCTGTATATGAAGATGATAACAAAAACGAATCTATAACCGTCTGGCCGGCAGGTAAATTAAGTGGTGACAAGTTCAATAACAAGAAGGACTTACTCTTGTTTTGTTATGATCATTTCGATGAGTTAATGTTTACAGTGATGAAAATTTAATATTGATCAATGGCTTGGTTGATCAGGAAACTTGCCTTTTCAGCCAACAATTAAAGGACAAAAATGCTAATAAATAATATATGTAGTAATCAATAATTCACCATATGTATATTATTTGTTTTTTTTTTTTGAGTTAACCCTTATGTTGCACCGACACTGATACGGGACACGATATACGACACGACACGATATTCCGACACGTTAATTTTAAAAAATGTTAAATTTTGACACGTTAAGACACGTTTTGGTATTATATAATATTTTTAATTTATGTAGTGTATATTATATTTAGTATTCAATAATTTAACAAAAAAATAAAACTAAACTTATAATACTCATCAATTTTGCAAACAAACATAATATATCCTAAATGTTTATATTAAACTCAATAAAATCGTAATCGTAATTTAATGAATCTAATAGTTGGAACTCAAAATGCAACCAACGTAACATTTGAATCTTTTTTGAGTCTTTGCAACGAGTATTGGAGTGTCGGGAAGTGTTGGAGTATCGGGCAGTGTCGGACACGACACGTCAAGATTTTTGAAGTGTCGGTGCTTCATAGGTAAACTCAACCTTAATAGTTAATTATTACCTCTTTGAGACGAGTTGGCTCCTCCCGATATTCTCACAACTTCAACTCTTTAAGCCGGCCATGAGACTAATCCGGAGTGTGGGGTGGGTTAGGGATGAAGATATTTAAACCCCTCCCAAAGATGATATGTGAGAATCGAACCGAGATCCTTTTCTTTCCACTTACTTAGCTATCACTATTTAATATCATATGTATATTATTTGTGTGTCCCTTCATATGTTCCATTTTGTATCTTCTAGATAAATGGTTAATTAATATTCGGAAACCATATGTAGAAAAAAAGTAATCAAAGCATTGGATTTTAATATTACTTATTCAGCTGTTTCAGTCGTAATATCATCTGGCATTTTTCTGCGCGTCCTTTTGCGGGTGCATAACACAAAAGTTACGGGTATTCCTTCATAAAAATCAAATACTATTTTAGCTAGGTTCTCAAATGGAATAGTTTTGTCACGAGCTGTTCCAAGCTGTAGTAGGTGCATAGGTTAATTAACATAGTCTAGTGCAATTTATAGGATAATATCTGATAGTATAAAATTTAATAATATAAGATCTGATTGTATAAGAGATGATTAAATTTTAATATTATCCACCATTTGACATGATATTGTATAAGATAATGTAAAATAACAAGAGACGAGAGGAACATTGAAATAAATCTATATATTGAATTGATTCAAAAAAGTATAATATATAAAGAAGTATTAATGGGCTTAGCCCAAACCTAACTTAAATCATAATGAAATAAGGAAATAGATTTTTACACATAATAAAGATATCCTAAAGATATTCTTTCCAACACTCTCTCTCAAGCTGGAGCGTATAGATCATAAGCAACAAGCTTAAACAAAAAAGACTAAGAAACATAATATCAAAATAGACGAGTGGAGGTTGTAACAACTCTACAACTCACCATAAAGAAAAATAACAAACATAATAAACTAAAATAAAATATTATATATATCTCGAATACTGCTCCTCAAGATAGAGGGACACTTCATATTGGGAAGAAAGAAAACTAAAACGAAGTTTCACGGAATATAAGTCGGAGAAATCGACAGCAAATCAACTGAAATGACCATCAGTTTGAAGAGCTGGTAAAGAGACGGTGCTGGAATGGACATCAGCAAAGGAAGAAAAAGACATCAGCTAAGGAAGGGCTCGAAAAAAGACAATATTGCAAATGGAATACAAGCCAACGGAGCCAGTGTAACTGGAATAATACGCGGACTATACAACAATGAAGATAAATGCTGCAACAATAAGACAAGCTGACGGAGCCAGTGTGACTCGAATAATCTGCAGACCAGACAACAACGGAGATAAATGCTCCCCCTGAATGGGAGGCCAAAATAAAGCCAAATAATGATAAAAATAAATCAAATACAAGCCAAATCAGACTTGAATAACACCACAAGCATATGTGGGAATAAAATAAAATTGGCTAATACAAGCCACAAAATAAAATAAAAATAAAAATAATAAATCAACGAAGAAGACGAAAACATAGCCAGAAGAAACAATATATAATATAAGATAATAGCATACAGTGTTTGGGAATGCATTGAATAATACTAGATAGAATAATTTTTTTTGACAAAAACACCTTTTAATAAAGAATTTAAATAATTCTTCCAAATATGTTATATAATATTAACTTTTATAAAAATCTATTAATTAGTGTGTAAAAGAAATAGGGGAAGGATCCGTTTACAAACTTTTTTGAATTTTTTTACAAATTACACTATGTTCTCCCGGGAGAACATAGTGTAGTTTGTAAACAAAAAAGTTTGTAAATATAACCTGCCCCAAAGAAATATATTAATTTTTATAAAAATAAATTTTTTTAATATTTTAAAAATTAATATATTTAAATTTTTTACAATATATTAATTCTTGAGAATTGCACAAGTCAGCGATGTTAATACATCAATCCCTTATCAGGCCTAGTCACACCCCTTTAGACCTGATTAAGCTATACATCATTTTGATGTGTTAAGGGATTTTATTGCATAAATTTATACTATACGATAGTCACACCAAACAACTAAAAATATCATAATATATAATATAAATCTATACTATCAAACCTTATATACATCACCCCTAAAAGTTGCATCTCCTCATTCATTTCTTTGCTTTCCTAGGTATATACCTATATCCTACTATTTCTTTTTGCGTGGCAAAGGATGCTCGGACATTTCACATATACATAGATATTTTCCTAAATGTGAAGTTGTTTTATTTTTTTTATTTTTTTTTATTTTTTTTATAACAATTTATTTTTATTTTTTAAATAAACGTAAAGTTGTTTGGAAATGGATCGATGCACCTATTCATAAGTCACGACAATATTATATAGGAGTAACGTTTCGACAGCAGGAAATAAAGTTATTTTCTCAAATTTTAAAATAACTTCATTTTGATATTTGAAAAAAAAAATTAAGATATTTTAACTAAAATTTATAATATAAGAGAAAAGTGAAATTTTTAAAATACTTTCATTTTTTTTCCCTAAACTCCAAAATTACATTGTTTTAGGGTTTGTGAAGATAATTTTATCTTGGGTTTAATTTTTCTAAAGTAACTTTAGAGAATTTATCTGCAGTTTCAAAAAACAACTATGTACATCAGAAAATACATAGTTGTAATCAGAATTTTTTTTTTTCTCTCCGTCACATCAGTCGATAGTTCTAAGAAAAGAGAAAATTTTTGCAGCTTTAAAAATATAACTATGTATTTTTGGGAGTACATAATTATATTTTTTAGATAATATCTCTAAAGTAACTTTAGAGACCATTTTCCCTTATATCTTTTATTGTAGGAGAAATAATTTTCCCATACTATATTTTTGTAAATACTGTATTATTTTTTTATTCGCGCGACTATATGACATTTTAACAGCTTGAATGCAATCATAACTCATAATTAACATTGACATATTCTGAAATCCAAATATCCCAATCCCACCAAATAATAGTAACTCAGTTGACGTATGGGAGCTGAACAGTGGGAGTGAGAGTATGTGTTCGATCTTCTTCAGTTACCATTGATAAACCTTTAGTTTATCTTATTTTATAGACTAAATTAATATAAAATATCAAGTTAAATAAGTCAAAAACTAAGGTTTAATATAATAATCATGAACATTATCTGAATTTTTGTTTAATGGAATCATCTTTGCTATTTTTTAGGGATTTGTTGACAAAAGGAGTCAAAGATGAAGATTGGATAAATAGAGATCACAACTAGAAAAGATAAGATCAAGAGATGATAGAAGAAGATCAAAAACAATAAGATTGAGGATCTTATCAAGTTGTTAGAAGTGGGAGCTTAAGCCCCCATTCAGAAGCTTAAGCTCCCTAAAAACGCAAATAGCTACTGCCTCTGGGCGCTTAAGCCCCCAACTCAGGGCTTAAGCGCGCCACAAGAAGAAAAAGTTGTCGCGAGGAGCGCGCTTAAGCGCCCTTCAGAGCGCTTCAGCGCGCAACGCGAATCAGAATTCACTGTCCTAGGGCGCTTAAGCGCGCTACAACAGGCTTAAGCACCCAGACAGATCCAACTTAGGCCCATTCGAGTTTTCTACTAGGATACGAACTCTTGGCCAATAAAAGGGCCATTGGGGACCAGAAATACATAACTTTTAGATTGCTAAACAACTCTTGGGTGCTTGGAGGCGGAGGGAACGCGAAGAAACATCAGATTCATGTTCGTGAGCGGCGGAGACGGATCAACGTCAAGTGTTCACTGGAGATTTTGAAGATCCACCAATCACCTATGGAGTTTGGGGGAGCCTTTCTATTTTCTTTTGTTCTTGATTTTGCCATGTCCGGCTAGTTCTTTAAGTAGTTAGGGTTAGATGGATTTTAGTCGATTTATTATGCTTTGAATAATTCGTACGTTAATTTTCCTTTTTATCATGAATGAAGTTATCTGTTTTTAATGCTTTATATAGGCTTGAATCTTATATAATGATCATCGGTAAATGCATGACAATAGGGATGTTGGTGTGTGATCCATATCTGATAACTTCATCGTAAACGCTATGATTCTAGGAATAGACATAGAATTTGCGTAACCTTAAGATTCTTGAACTTAATGCTTGCATTCTTGGGGAATAACCGGGGAACTAGGGTTCTTTCAAGTTTGTAAAGGTTTTAGGGTAACAAGGGATTGAGCTCTAATAACACGCGAAAGAATTGGTTAGATTGATATTAAGGACGGTTAACGTAAAGAAGGACTTTGAATCATAATAAGGAGATTAAAGGAAATCGAACCCCTAGCTACGTTCTTTTACATTCTTAAATCACATCTTTAATTTCTTGTCTTTAATTCTTGCAAGTAATTAGCTTAATATTTAATATTTCAATTTTACAATTCAAATCCTGTTTCCAAATACACTTTCGATTGTCCAACTAAGTTTGCGATAGTGAATTAGTGCTTGAACCGTAATCCTCGTGGGAACGATCTCTTACTTAATCATATATTACTTGTACGATCGGTGCACTTGCCGTGAGTAGCAACAAGTTTTTGGCGCCGTTGCCGGGGATTACTATTTCAACATTAATAGTAGCTATTAATTCTTTAGATTGGACCTTATTTTCTGTTATTTAATTTTCTGTTATTTAAATTCAGTTTTATTTTCTTATTTTATATAATCTATTTTTCTGGTTTATGCGAGGTACCGTTGACACCGATTCCTTGCAATTCGACCCGGAGATAGAGAAAACAGCAAAAAGAAACAGAAAACTTGCTAAAGAAAGAAGACAGCAAGAGAAAGAAGCTTCAAGCTCAACAGAACCGAGAGAAGAAGCAATGGGAGACAACAATGTACCTCCACCACCTCCGAGAACGTTGGGAGATTACATGACTCCTGCTCGAGTTCCACAGACGGCGAGTATTGTTAGACCAAACGTGGATGCTAACAACTTTGAACTCAAGCCGGCACTTTTACAATTAATTCAGAAAGACCAATTTGCCGGAGGAAGCACTGAAGACCCTTACATCCATCTGGAAAACTTCTTGCTATATTGTGATACCTTGAAAATGAACGGGGTGTCTCGGGATGCTATTTTGCTCAGGTTGTTCCCATGTTCACTTAAAGACGAAGCAAGAGGATGGTTGCAATCGTTACCTCAAGGAAGCATCACTCACTGGGACGACTTGGCAACCAAATTTTTGGATAAATTTTTCTCATCTTCGAAGATGGCAAAGCTCAAGGCGGATATCACTTCTTTTGAACAAAAAGAAAGTGAATCTCTATACGAAGCATGGGAAAGATTCAAAGGACTGCTCAGGAAGTGTCCCCAACATGGCATTGAAGCCTGGGAGCAAGCGAAAACCTTCTTCCAAGGGATGACGCCGAACACAAGAACAGTGGTGAATGCTGCATCAGGAGGGTCCTTGAAGACAAAAACTCCAGAGGAAGCCTTGGAATTACTAGAGTCTCTAGCCTCTCAGGAGTATGATAATGCTCCCGCACCACAGAGAAGAGCGGGGATTATGAAGCTTGATGGCTATGATGCCATCTTGGCCCAGAATGATCAGATCCTACAGTCCAATAAGAAACAGCAACAACAACTAGATGCTCTCACAAAGCAATTTTCTGATTTTCAAGTTTCTTCTAATACTTCAGTAGCTCATGTTAATACTTTTTCTATTGTTTGTGATATTTGCGCAGGTGCTCATACTACTGATGACTGCAAGGCACCCGAAACTGCGGATGTTAATGGAATTTGGCATGATCAGAAAGTTCCATATAATCCAGGGAGGAACCAATACGGCAATAACCAGAATCAAGGGTGGAGAAATAAAAATCAACATCCAGGATTCAGTTATAGCTCGAATCATCAGCTAAATCCTCCTATGCCAGCACCACAGCAACCTCCACAACAATCAGAGTGGGAGAAAGCCTTTGCACAACTATCCAAGACCACATCAGACTACGTTCAAAGTACCAATGCATTCAGGGAAGACACTTCAACCTTTATGCAGGAGACCAGGGCCTCATTCCGGAATCAAGAAGCCTCTATCCGGAATCTTGAAACCCAGATCGGTCAATTGTCAAGGCAGTTCAATGAAAGAACCCAAGGCACTTTCCCGAGTAATACAGACGTTAATCCAAACGCACACTGCAAGGCCATTACCACTAGAAGTGGCATTGTAATTGAACCTGTGATTAAGCCTTCAGTAGAGAAAAAGAAAGTTGAGGGACCTGCCATTGAAGAAGAAAAAGAGAAAGAAGTTGACAAAGAGCCTACTGCAGAGAAAGCTGTTCCAGAAAAGAAAGAGTTCAAATGGGAGAAAAAGAAAGCTCAAGAAAGACAAGAAAAGCCATTGGAGCTCTCACCTTATGCAAGAATTCCATATCCGCAGAGGTTCAGAGAGGAAAAGTTCATGAAAGATCTCTTATCGAAGAAACGTAAACTGAAAGAATGTGAAACAGTTACGTTGACGGAAGAGTGTAGTGCTATAATTCAGAAAAAGTTGCCTCCAAAACTTGAAGATCCTGGAAGTTTCAGCATTCCCATAGAAATTGGCAACATTGATGTGGGAAAGGCGTTATGTGACTTGGGAGCTAGTATTAACCTTATGCCATTATCCATCTGCAAGGCTCTGGGGATTCATGAATTAAAGCCGACCAAAGTTTCACTGCAGCTAGCAGACAGATCTACCAGAAGGCCAGATGGAGTTATTGAAGATGTCTTGGTGAAGATTGATAAGTTCATATTCCCTGCAGACTTTGTCATCTTAGACATGCAAGAGGATGCTGAAATTCCCTTACTGTTGGGAAGGCCCTTTTTAGCCACTGCAAGGGCTATGATTGCTTCATGTGGAGCAGGGTACAGCTGATGTTGCGGGTTAATGATGAAACCGTAAAGGTTCCAGGTGCACCAAAGGTTGAATTGAAAGAACTTCCTCCCACTTTGAAATATGCATTTCTTGGAGAAAGCAAGACATACCCGGTGATCATCAACATAAATTTATCGACCGCCGAAGAAGAAAAATTATTGAAGGTGTTGAGAGAGCACAGAACAGCTATAGGATGGTCTATTACAGACTTGAAAGGAATAAACCCATCTTTTTGCACTCATAAAATATTGATGGAAAATGATGTCAAGCCAGTCAGACAACCACAGAGGAGATTGAATCCAACTATGAAAGAAGTTGTGAGAAAAGAAGTCGTGAAGCTCTTGGATGCTGGTATGATTTATCCAATCTCTGATAGTGCATGGGGGTGAGCCGGTACAAACAGTTCCAAAGAAAGGTGGGATCACAGTGGTACGTAATGAAAACAATGAGTCGATTCCTACAAGAACTATTACCGGCTGGAGACGTGCGTCGACTACAGGAGACTAATGCCGCTACAAGAAGAATCAT
>NW_026897761.1:0-36716 GCF_033153095.1 Gastrolobium bilobum | reverse complement strand
GAAAGAAGGAAATTGAGTATGAAAGTCCTCCCACAGCTCCCAAGTTGTGAAGTCAACAGGCATGCCTTCCCACATGACTTGTACCATCTGAACTGGCTGGTCTGCAATATTTTCCCAACGTACAGCTAGCAACTGCTTGGGCTCCATCACCGGTAATCCACTGCTCACAATGTCAGGCAAGGGAAAAGGTTGTATGCACTTCAAAAGGACCAAAATATCTCCTAGATAGCTTATTAGAGGTCCTGTGGGCAAGTGAAGACTGTCTATAAGGCTGTAATTGCACCCATACCAAGTCACCCACTTTGTATTGCACATCCCTTCTATGTTGGTCCACTCTCTGCTTCATAAGCACCTGTGCTTGCTGTAAATTATCCTTTAGCTGCTGCAAGATAATTTGTCTCTCTACTAAAATCTGGTCCACCTCAATGGGAACTGTGCTGGATGGTACATAATCCAAAATGGAAGGAGGATCACGCCCAAAAACAGCCTTGAATGGAGACATTCCTGCTGAACTGTGAAAGGTAGTATTATAGCAAAATTCTGCCCAATGTAAAATCTTGGACCATCTCTTCGGGTAGTCAGCCACAAAGCATCTAAGATATTGTTGAAGAACTCGATTCACCACCTCAGTTTGGCCATCTGATTGTGGGTGATATGCTGTTGTTCTCCTGAGTTGAGTGCCACTGTTCTCAAATAACGCAGTCCAAAATCGGCTGAGAAAAACAGAATCTCTATCCGAAATAATGGATCTAGGAAGGCCATGTAATTTACAAATCATGTGTGTAAAAAGATCAGCTTGACAGCAGTATATTTCAGGGGTAGGGAGCCAAAATGGGCCTGTTTGGACAATCTGTCTACTACAACAAAAATAGTAGCTTGGCCATGGGATAAAGGCAAACTTGTAATGAAGTCCATTGACAAGTCTTCCCATATTTTGTGTGGAATGGGCAGGGGTTGCAACAACCCAGCTGGAGCTTGAGTTTGATATTTGACTTGTTGACACACTTGACAAGCGTGGACAAATTTTTTGACATCATGTTTCATGCCAGGCCATTTAAAAGAAGCTGCCACTCGAGCCATGGTTTTCTGAATCCCTGTATGACCACTAGCCAGAGTAGAATGGCACTCATGCAGAATCTGTTGAACCAAGGCAGATGATGGGTCAATAAGGAGTTTACCGCTGTCTAATAGCAACCCATCCCTGATCTCCAGATGACTGTTGGTGTCAGCACCTGTAGTCAACTGCTTATATTTGTCTTGAAAGAAAACAGATTGCAAATTGTCCTGCCTCAGTTTGTCAAGAAGGTCAGCTTGCACCACTGATTGTGTAGTAAAAGACAGATGAGCAGGGTATCTAGAAAGGGCATCAGCTACCCTATTTTCCTTTCCAGGCTTGTACACTATTGTATACTGAAAACCCAAGAGTTTGGCCAAATAATGTTGCTGTTCTGGAGTTTGAACTACCTGGTCCAGCAGTGCTCTGAGGCTCTTTTGATCAGTCCTTATTAAAAATTTTCTGCCCAAGAGGTATTGCCTCCACTTTTTAACTCCTTCGGTGATAGCATACAGTTCTCTAACGTATGCAGAGGCTCGTTGCATTTTGAGGGACAACTTTTTGCTAAAATAAGAAATGGGATGCTCATGTTGGAGAAGGACAGCTCCAATACCCAGATCTGAAGCATCAGTTTCCACCACAAACTCATGAGTGAAATCTGGTAGAGCTAGAACTGGGGCTGTTGTCATTGCATTCTTGAGATGATTGAAGGAATGTTGTGCTGCACTAGTCCAATTAAATGCATCCTTCTTCAATAAATCAGTGAGAGGTGCTGCAATGGAAGCATAGCCACTAACAAACCTTCTATAATAGCCAGTAAGGCCCAAGAACCCCCTTAGCTGCTTTAAATTTGTAGGAGCTGGCCACTCCAGCATGTCTTGAACTTTCTTTTGGTCCATACTGACCCCAGCCACTGATACAATATGCCCCAAGTACTCTACCTCTTTTTGGCCAAAGGAACACTTACTTCTTTTAACAAAGAATTGATGTTCTTTAAGTATGCACAAAACTGAACGTAAATGTTGTAAATGCAACTCGAACGAAGGGCTATATATAAGTATATCATCAAAGAAAACAACAACAAATTTACGAAGGAAAGGCTGTAAAATAAAATTCATGGTAGCTTGGAAGGTGGATGGGGCATTTGTAAGGCCAAAAGGCATAACAAGGAACTCATAATGTCCTTGATGTGTCCTAAATGCGGTTTTATGAATATCATTAGGACTGACACGGATTTGATGATACCCAGACCTTAAATCCAACTTAGAAAAAAATTGGGAACCCCCTAATTCATCCATTAACTCATCAGCAGTAGGAATAGGGAACCTATCTCTAATTGTGATACTGTTTAAAGCACGGAAATCAATACAGAATCTCCATGATCCATCCTTTTTTTTAACTAGCAACACAGGAGAGGAAAAAGGAGAAGTACTATTTCTAATAAAACCAGAATCAAGCATTTGAAGAACTTGTTTTTCTATTTCATTTTTTTGGAATTGAGGGTACCTGTATGGCCGGACATTGACTGGCTTTGCTTGGGGTTCCAAGTGAATTTCATGGTCTAGTTGGCGATAAGGAGGCAGTTCCTTAGGCTCCTGGAATATACAAGCATATTCCACCAATAAGTTTTCCACACTGGGATCCAATTCAGATGCTGGTTTGGCCGTGTAGGAGTCCAATAAAGTCAACTGATACAAAGAAGCTACTTGCCCTTGATTATGGATTTTCTTGAACTGATTGAACGAAATAGGAGAGTGGTGTTTGTCTCCTTGCAACTGAATAGATGAACCTTCCCAAGAAAATTCCATAGTAAGCTTGTTGTAATCCAAGACAATTGGGCCGAGTCCTTGTAACCATTGCACCCCTAACACCATATCTGCCCCTTGAATTGGCAATACGTAAAAATCAATGAGAAAAATGTGCTTCTGAATCTGAACAGGAACTGCTGGACAGAAACCTTCACACTTGAGCATATGGCCATTACCAACCATCACATCAAATTGTCTATCAGTAGTCATAGGCAGACCTAAGGAGGATGCTACCTTTGGTTGAAGGAAGTTGTGGGTGCTGCCTCCATCTATTAAGACTACCATGGTCGATTTGCCAATAAATCCAGTGAAACGAAGTGTTTGAGGAACAACAAATCCAGATAAAGCATGGAAGCTAATCTGAGGTGTGGAGGAATCTATTGAAGTGGTATCTTCAATAATATTGTCACTTATAGGCTCGATGTTGTCTGCTTCTGTGGAGAGTAACAGTTCCTCATCCGGAACAATCAAAATATGGACGGATGCTTTACATTTATGGCCAAAAAAATACTTGTCACCACAAGTAAAGCACAAATTCTTGTCCCTGCGTTCTTGAATTTGGCTTTGGGATAATCGGTGTGTGGTAGGTTTGTTTGTGGTATTTGGGTTAGTGGTATTAGAAGGTGTGGTGTTGTTGGGTATGGAAGGAGTGGGTAATAAGGGAGGTTGTGGGGAATATAATTTGGGATAGGTATTTTTATATTGTAGTTTGGTTTCCTGAATTTTGGCTAAGGAAATGGCACTGGTTAAAGTGGTTGGGCGAAATGATTTCACCTCTTGTTGAATGACTGGTTTCAGGCCAGATGTAAAACAACTCAGCAAAAAGGATTCGGAGAGACCATTTACCTTGTTCGACAAAGTCTCGAATTCCTCCTGATACTCAGTGACAGAACCTCTCTGGGTCAATTTGGACAACTTACCCTGATAATCTTCCAGTTCAGAGGGTCCAAATCGCACTTGCAAGGATTGCAAAAAAGATTCCCAAGATTCTATAGTAGTATTTTTGTGAAGCCATTGATAAAAGGACAGAGCCTTACCATCGAGGTAGAACGAAGCGATACGCAGTCGCTGATCTTCGTCGATATCATGAAAATCGAAGTACTGATTGATCTTGTAAATCCACCCTTGTGGATCTGAAGATCCATCAAACCTAGAAACTTTGATACGGAGATTACGCGTTGCAGCCGACTCACGGTTATTGTTATTGTGGCTATGTGTCGAAGAAGCAGCAGAAGATTGGGTCTTCTCTCTGTAACTATCGAAAATAGCATCCAACTTGCATGTGATTTCCTGGAATTTCTTATGCATTTGCTCCTTCAAACCCTCAACCTCCGATTGAGTTTGATCCAATCGGTCGTCGATGGAACGAGCACGAGTTTCTGGGGCCATTGTTCAGGAATGAAAGCACCACTTGATAGGATCAACCTATCGATTCAGCCAGAACACAGAGAACAGAGAAGGAGATGAGAAAAAAAGACTTTTATTCAGTAAAGAATGATTACAAGTATATTTGCTACCCTATCTCACCTGGATCTTCCTATATATAGTCTTTCCTGGAAGACTAATCGAATCATCCTAACAACCAAAGCAAACCTATACAACCCTCAATGATAATAGCAATACGTTCTATTACACAGTTACGACAACTCTAACTGGCTTCTAACAGACATAGTCTTCCTCATCGAACCTTCTAGGCCTTCTTCTAATTCTCTTTGGTTGATCTTCCTTCGGATTGCTTCCTTCCCTTTCTAGTCGCTGACCTTGTATTTCTTCATCCTCATCTGTGCCATCGTGTAATTCATTGGTGGCTATTACTTCTTGGTCCACTGTTTCACCGATACACGTGTGCGCACCTGCTTCTTCACAATTGCTTTGGGTTGTGTTATTATTTGTTGGGCTTGGGCCCGTATCAGATTCTCAAGTCTTACGGAAGTCATTCAAGTTCCCCTAGTCTCTTGTGGATAACTTATCTTTTGCAGAGATGATGAATCCTATCGGCTTGTCATAAGGGTGGCAATTCAGGTCAACACAACACGACGCGACACAAATTTGACATAAGCACGAAAATGCTCAACACGAACACGACACAAATTTGAAATCGGGTTAAAACCTTTGTCACAAACACGACCAAGGGCCATATATTAACAACAACCACCCCATTAATGAAGAAGATTCTGGAAAAAGACCAAGAGGCATTCCTTTTCTATAAAAAGGATAAAAATCTTTGGACATTATATTCTTTTATATTATACAATTCTTTTGGATTCTTTCTTATATATTATAATGAAAAAGACTTCTATATTATATCAAAACTGGGATATTCTTGCTATGGGCCAGTATAAGTCGTCGCTCAAAATCTTGAATTTTCATACTTTGTACCTACACAAATTATCGCTCCAAAACTAGGATTTTCTTACCTTGCGGTTGCAAAAGTTGTTGCTTTAATTTCAATTATCCGCCTTCCGAGCTCTCCTTTTTTTATATCTCGTGGGTCTATCGGATACGGTTGTCTCTTTTCATAAGTTTGTGGTTTGATTTCCAAAGAAATCTTTTAATGAGTCCAAGCTTGTACTATTTTGAAAATAGGTCAGTGACGGATTTAGAGATGGAATATGCATTTTCATCTCTAATTCTGTTACTATTAGAGACAAAAAAAATTCCATCTCTATTAGTGAGGGATCTTATTCCATTTCTAGTAGAGACGATTATTTTCTGTTTATATTTGAGACAGAAAGTGATCTATTTCTATTAGAGATGAATTTTGAGATGGATAATTTACTTTTGTCACAAAATCTGTACCAAATAGAGACACAAAATTTTTCATCTCAAATAGGGATGAAATAGAATCCCTCACCGATAGAGATAAAACAATTCCATCTCTATCAATGATGGAATTGGAGACGGAATATTTTTTTGTGTCTCTAATTCCGTCACTGCTAGAGAAGGAAAAAGTTTCATTGCTATTAATGATGGATCTTGTTCCATCCCTAAGAGAGTCAGATTATTTTTTGTCCCTATTTGAGATGAAAAGTAATGTGTCTATATTAGAGACGGATTTTGAGACAGGTCATTTACTTTCGTCTCAAAATCTGTCCCAAACAGAGACACATTACTTTTCGTCTCAAATAGGAACAAAAAATAATTCGTCTCTCTTAGGCATGGAACACGATCCCTGACTCATAGAGACCAAAAAATATTTGTATCTATCAGTGACGGAATTAGAGATGAAAATAAATGTTACGTCTCTAAATCTATCACTGATAGAGATAAAAAAATCTGTCACTAAATTCCTTCACTAAATCCAAATGTATCCACTTAATACTATCATTATTTTCTATATATTAAGTTCTGTCTCTAAATCTATCTCTATTAGAGACGAAAAAATAGTCGTCTCTATTAGGGACAGATTTAGAGACGAAACTATGCCTATTAGAGAAGGATTGATTTTTCGTTTCTAAAACTGTCAATAACGGAGACAGAAATATTATCGTATCTAATTCCCTCCCTATTTATGAGGGATTGTTATTCCTTATCTGAATTCGTCCCTTTTGGAGATGGATATTTTTTCGTCTCTAAATTCCGTCTCTAATCAATGCTTTTTTAGTAGTGATAGTGGTTAAAAAAATGAGGGAAAAGATAAAAATTAAAAATTGAAGATAAAAATATTACAATTTTGTTACATTTATTTATATAATGTCAAATTATAATTTTAGGTATGGCCAAATTATAATATAATTATATATATTTATATATAATAAATACAAAATTTTGAAACAAAGATAGTGCCAAGGCACTACTAAGTAACAAGGTGGCTACGCCACTGTGTGAAACTCTAACTTGCGAAGGTACGTAGGAATATACTTACATGTTAAAAACAGTTGTTTTTGACATAAATTAGAAAAAAGTGAAAAAAACTATCAATATAAATTAAGCCTAAAAGATAAAAAAAGAATTAGGATTCTTTAATTTTCAATAAAAGCAATGTTTAGAGTGTCTCCAGAGAGCAAGACGCCCCCTTGTCGCTTTGATCGAGGATCCATACATCTTAGAGGAGTTTATTCAAAAATCTGCGTATCGGTTTGAACTTTTTCATCCTTCCTGAAAATTGCAACTCTCATAAATTGAACCACTATTCTTGGATAGGTCAAATCCTATTTAGCTAGATCGTCATTAAATCAATAACTATTGGATAAATCTGCATATATATATATATATATATATATAATGGAAATTTTTTTCTCATTTTGTTAGAGATAGCTATCTCATGCTATACACTTATCGAATTTTGTATTAACTTTTTTCATTTTTTTTCTTTTTGTTTTAAAGTGTAGATCTCACATATTTATCTCACACACATGAGAGAACTATCTCAAACAACATGATATTAGTAACTCCCATATATAATTCCCTTTGGTTTATTTCTCTTTTTATATCCCAACTCGAATCATCATTGATTAGGAGTATAATATATAGTTTTTTTTTATATTATTCATTAATTTATCGATTATTCCAGTCATCCGATTTGAGTATTAGATTCATATACAACAATGGCCTCAAAAGTATCAAAAGTTAATATTAATTTCACAAGTCAATAGGGGAATGTGTAAAAGGACATGGGCTCAAACTCAAACACGTACGCACCCTGGAGCGATTGGTTCGAACATTGACGTCAATGATTAACTTTGCATCAATAATGTTTTAGTTAATATGAAGCATAAAGAAAATATAATTTAAACTAAATACATCTTTGAAAAGGGACGATGAGTTTTAATTGTAATTAAGTTTCAACTCAGGATTAATTCTATAACCAGTTCAAAAAATTGAAACTAATAAAAATATCCATGGGCTATAACATGCCTCAAAAAAATAATTGGGTCGGTAGAGATAATTAGGATCGATATATATATATATATATATGAGAAAAATATTTTTCAAGCTGCTTGAGATAAGTTTATCTCCGATCATTCCAAAATTACGTCGTTTTATTTATTTATTTTCTTATATTAATTGATTCACCTTGAATGGTTATGATTCTCATTTTCTCTCTCTTCCTTTATCACTATTGATCCATCTTTGTACGATTATGATTTAATAGCCGAAGATAACATTGTCTCAAGCAGCTTGAGAAACGATAAGCCCTATATATATATATATATATATATATATATATATATATATATATATATATATAAGATTTCGATTTTCTCATGTGGTAGGGAGAAAATTTTCTTATGTTGTAGACACATCATACGTGAGGTCCACATCTATTAAAAAATTATAAAAAAAAAAAATATTACACGCAAATCGAATGGTCACTACTAGGATAAACAATTCTCCACACACACACACATATATATATATATATATATATAAAACTTTAGCGCTCCGTTAGATCTTTGATTATGTGAGTCTGTATCGATCAGTAATTGGCCAGTTAGTTCTTTAATTCAACCTTTTCCCTTCTTCCCTCTTTAATTAAAAGAAGGTAACCTGCCATTATAGTTCCGCATGTGTTGTTGGCCTTCAATTCGATATGCAGCATATTATGTGTAATAACCAGCACTATGAAGATTCCTTCAATATGGGCAACAATAATGCAGCACTTGTAACTAGTTAGTTCTTGACATGATAATTCAGAGCAAGAACCTCTCTATCTTAATGACTTTCTGTCGCTCATCATTTTTAATTAATAAACTGAATATATATTTACTTTTGAATATATGCTTATACATGCAGCGTTATTAATTGATAATTTTAAAAACCCTAATTAATGAGATTGATGCAAATTAAGCACATGATATAATCGCGCGAGCATCACTTTTATGACTAGTATTATTAATTTGACCACGAAATTTGAACCTATAAAATCATGTAAATGACCCCAACAGATGCGTTGGAAACATTGATGGATAGATGAGTTTGTGGTTGGGGTTGCTGCATATGGATATAGAGATCATAAAGATAAAGTTTTTACACTACTTTTCTTTTTCTAATTTCTCTTTATCCTTCCATTATAAGGTTTAAAATATGGGTTTGATATCTTTGTCATTTTAAATGACGTGAGTTATGTCATTTTAAGAGAGAGATAGACACAAAGAATGAAAATAATGAGAGAAAAAGTGGGTGATTTTTTTTATTTAAATTTTAAATAAAAAAATATTTTTTTATGTCTATCTCTATCTTAAAATCACATAACTTTATTTCGTTTAAAATCACAAACACTTTACTCTTAAAATATTATAGAATGAGCAATGAAAGATAAACCCCACATTTGTTCCTTCCAAAAGTAATGCAAGCAATTATTTCTCTTAATTCGGGATCTATATATACCCTTGCATCCCCCTTCACCTTCTCACACACAAGAACAATTCAAGTTACTTGATACTAGTTCCTTAGAAACGAAACAGTTTTTGTGATAAATATAGAGGGAAAAAAGGGCTACTTTGTTCTCTTCCCTTAACCCTCCAACCCATTTCAGAAGCAAGGATTAGCCTAGTCTGATCCAATTGCAGATTTAAGGAACGGTGATGCATATCAGATTTCATTAATTCTATGGGTAATATTATAAGGGTAAGGGAGGTGACAGAAGAAAGTGAGCACACATGGTGATTTCTTGGATGATGACGTTTCATTCTTGAAACTATGCGTGCTCACTCTCTTCCTGTCACCCCATCTCCATTTCTTTCTTTCTATGATCCCTTATCTTATTTTTGTTTCTTGTTTTCTCGCTTTCCCTTCTTATGCTATACAACTTACCCTAGCTAGCAGGATCATATCATGCACTTGGTAATATATAATAACCTCACATCTCATATTATATAACAGGTATGTCTTTTCATATTAACTAATTGATGAATTTTGATCATAAAATCAGTCAATCTGCCACTTTGAAGTATAAGAGGCTGAAAGCTGCCCAATTAAAGCATCAGGTGATATGATAGTGTTTATGTGAAAAATTATATGCAAAATCAATCCTTTAAATTTTTTCACCCCTAATTTTGAGTTCATAACAAACTAATAGGGTTTGGAGTTTACACGGTTAAGAAGTTTTGTGGTGAAGTTAATAAAAGTATATATGGATTGTCTCCCTATTAGATACTGCAGGTTCTTAGACATAGTACTTTACGGTATAATTAGTTCTCTAACCCTGACACGTTTTTCTAAATCTTGAGTTCTCATCCTTTTCAGGTTTGAAAAAAAAAAAAAAAAAAACTTTTGATGATACGGATTCCGTCGATTGAAATATATCCTCCAGTAGAAGCTTCAATGGTGGGAAATTAAAGCAATGATATGTATTTTCTATTTGAGGTTGGAAAAGGAAGAGAGGAGAGGAAAGGGGTTGCTGCGTTTAATTTATCTTGTTATGTATATATAGACCTATCTGATGAACCAAATGTATTGTATATTTCATTGGCATTAGGGGCGTTAATAGGCCGAGCTTTAGTTTTAAAATGTTAAACTTGTGTTTAAATGTATTAGTTGACTTAGCATGTTATCTGTTATAAATATAATTATCGGCATGTGGTATGTTTTATTTACAAAAAAATAAAAAACTGGTTTAGCCTGTTAGACTATTCAAAAATAATAAGACAACAAAAATTTATCTAAACAGAATATACGATCAATAATATTAATAATTCCACAAAGATTCAAAAATTCAATGTATATCCAAACAACATAATATAGAACAAAATCTTTCAAAAAGTCTGTTTGACCAATAAAATGGAATAAAATGGATTGAGGAGAGAGAGAGGGAGGCTATTATGAGTAGTATAAAAAATATAAAATAAAAATAAAAGTTAGTATAGTAGGCCAGCCTGAGAGGCTCTAAGGCCGAACTTTTGAATTGGAGCCTGAGGCCTTTTTATTAACGAGCTTTTATACAAGTCGAAACCTGATTCCAATAACTAATTTTAGACATGTAAGCCCAGACCTTCACAAGCGGGGTCAAAGGTCCCTGGTTCGTTTAGCACCCCTAATTAGCATGGATGATAAAAATCTATATACAAATTACACAATATTTTGATCCATATGTAAAGTGTCAATTTAACTTAAAAAGTTTAAACTTTTATGTGAATGTCATATTAAAGATTTCATATTATATTTGTCTAACATATTCTCTCACAAAATAATTCATTAGTCTTGAAGGATGATGCACACATCAAAATTCGTGATTCTTTGGTCACAAAAGCTGTGATACTATATCAAGAACTGATTCAATCTAATAACTTAAATTGTTAGCTGAACATCAAATTAATGATAAGGCATATATTAAATTGATCTAGGGGTGTTCGCGGTCTGGATTGGATCGGTTTTGGAAGCAAAACTCATCCGATCCAATCCCTTCGATTTGATCATGTAATCATCCATTCGGTTTAGATTTTTTTTTCAAATCCGATCCGATCCAATCCAATTTTTTTCGGTTTGGATTGGATCGGTTTTCGATTTTTTGAATATCCTAAAATTAGTTTCATGATTATTGTACAAATAACATATTTTGTACATATTGGCTTTGTAAAAAAAAAAATTGAAATACAAAAATATCACTAAACAATACTATAGTTGATGAGACGTGACTAAGTTTTTTTTTTGGTTTAGTTAATGAGTTAATGAGTCTTGAGTTTAGAAATTTTTGGGCTATGATTGGAGAAATGACAAGTAGGTAGAGGATAATTAATATATTGGATCGGTTTGGATTGGATCGGTTTTCATCAACCCATCCGAAAACCGATCCAATCCAATTATAATTTGCGGTTTGCTTTCGGTTTCCGATTTTTCGGTTTTCGGTTTATTCGGTTATCGGTTTTCGCGGTTTGAATCGGTTGATGAACACCCCTAAATTGATCGACATTAGACTTGTAAAGAACCAATTCAACCTAAAAGCTTAAGCTATTTGATGATGTTATGTTTAATGGTTTTAAATTTCTCTAACACGCCCCCTGATCACACAAGAGTCTATTGAGTTTGAAAGGTGAATAATGTACATGCCCCACCTATCTGTGCTAAAAAAACTCTACAAGACTTAATTAATTATTAACTAAATGGAGGACGATGAGAATCGAACCAGTGACACCGAGGCTCTGAAATCATATAAAGAACCAATTTAACCCAAAAACTTAAATTGTTGAGAGAGATTATATTTCTCTAACAAGAGTAATGGGAAAGACTAATAGGAGCTAGCAATATATGTAGGGTTTGCTTGTTGAGGGTGAAAATGCTAAGATTTTAAGCGAGAAAGCTTACAAATTCTCTATATTAGATGTCAGTCTTGATACTTCGTTAACTTTACGTCTCTCCTACCATTGCTTTCAATTTATTTCCTATCTTATAAGCGTATTAACATAATTCAAAGTAAAATCAAATAGAATTCCAATTATAATTCTAACTTATACTATGTACACGCACATGCGCATTTATCCTACTATTTATTTTAGTGACTCCCCCCCCCCCCCCCCCCCCTCCTCTATATATCTGTTTCCAAGGATGCCAAGCCTCCAAATATCAACATAAAATAGACACATATATACAATCAAAAGAGCTTTCAGTTCAATCTTTATTGATGGGAGTGTGATTAATTTCATGTACCCCATTTTATGTACTACTGAATTGAGCTCCAACGGCTTCCTTTTCCACTTTGAGCATGACTTCTCATCAGACCAATAAACAATCAACATACGGTTTCATTAAGCAGATAAATAATAATAACATCAAGTGTCTTAACATTTTTTCAATTGTAGAGAGCATTTGTATTAGAATAGAATTTGATTTTGATGTAATTTTTTTTTTTTTTATATATATATTATCATGCAATCACATCACTAACAAATATGTTTGAATGTTTGAATTATATAATACCTCAAAAATGTTTGAATGGCCATGTAGAATATTTCATAGAAAACTAAACGAATTAGAATATTTCATCTGTTGCTCACTCTCAAATAATATTGCATTAATTAGATTGTATAAGCAAAGCTTAAGGAAACCACCAAAATTTCAAAGGTGCAATTTACAAGGAGATACTAGATCAGTATTTGTCCGAAAGAAGCTCAAAGAAAACTAACGTACTTCTTTTCCTTGGGCAACCTTATGCTGTTGAAGATTAAACATGATCGTTTCTCAATATTTAAACAAAGGAATTTTCATTGGAAGGCTACTCCACACGTTATTGTAATGTAAAGGTAAATTCTAATAAATACAAAATCACACCATCACCCTATGCAAATATAAAACAGAAGAATATGTGCATGCAGTCTACTAAAAAAAAAAAGCATATGTGCATGCAGCTCGGAAGAACCTGCTAGCTTATAGAAAATGAAAACATTTACTAAAGGCTTTTTTTTAGTCTTTTTATAACAAAAAAAATCGAATATAATGCTTCAATTTGGGTGGAAAAAAAGTGAAACGTGCGAGTGCTGGATTCAATGGTCTATTTCTAGAGTGGTCCTTGTCTGAGAGGTTTCATGCGTATGGAGGAAGAGGGTAAGTTCGATTGGTTTAACTGACTTCTTGGATAAAAATACAGCCACCAAGATATGCTCTTTTTGACAGTTTGACAGCATTAAGCAAAAAAGAAAACAGAATAATTTTTGTTAGAATTTCTATGGATAAATTATTATCTTTAATAAGTAATGACCATTACTTTTATGACTTATCTAACAATCACATTTGGATATTAGTAAATTCTAACTTTATCAATATTTTCTAACTGAATAAAATTACTAACTAAAAATATGTTGCTTTAAGTCAAGATATACTAGAAGCAGAATAAAGTGAAAGAAGTAAAATACATTTTCATTTATGGCCCCCTTTAAAAAAAAGCAATTTCATTTTGTTTTTTATTCAAGCTTGTGCATTTAAGTTCATTACTACTCTTAAAGTTCGAATGTAAAATTGTCTTATGCTTGTTGCCACTATTTTTGCTACTCATGATTCGGCTAGATTAAGAAAAATCTCGTCTCAAAACAGTAATGAATAATCATAATCATTAAAAAAAAGGTAGCCTTCGCATTTCAAAGAAAATGACGCAGGGTGTAAAGCAGCCATGTGTCCATATGTAACAAACCAATGAAATTTAAAAAGAACAACAAAAATAAAAGTATCCAGAATTATCCTCCACTTACAACACCATCAAAGTTGCCACCTAACATCTACAAATGAGCCCAAACGAATAGTTAAGTACTTAAATCTCAACTTGGAAATTGCATTCGTCTTCTCACTTTGAATTGTAATGAATCAAGAAACCAACTATTGCATTCAAGCTAGAATACTAAACTTAAATTTCCCTCCTTGAAGCCAGATGTTTAATTAATGTTGTACTAGCTAGGGATCCTTTAAACCATTGTCTATAAACCAATTGCTAATAATGCTTTTTGAGACAAATCAGCAGAAATTCAAGGAGGCCACTTGTTTACTAATCTAAATCCAAATTGTGTTGCAGCCGAAAGCAAGGTTAATTCAATTCTTATGCAGTTGCAGACGAAAATATAGCTTCAGGAATGAATGTCACATAATGTGGTCCCTATGGTTTCTATTTTTGACTTCCTTTATGCTTTCTTTGTGGTCCTTATATTGTTGGGAGGGGTCTCTCAATCAGCGCAGAGCAAGTCATAGGTCGGCTAGTGGGCAACAACACATGAAAAAATAGAAAAATGAAGAGTTAAAAGATGGAAGAAAAAAACACAGCAAATTTTAATGCGGAAAATCTCCCCTAACGCAGGGGCTTAAAAACCACGAGATCTAGTTCAGAGAAATCTTTCACTGTAAAATTGTAGGATTACAAAGATTCAAACTTCTCTAGTCGTGCTAGAGATTTACTCTTATGGGCAATGGTGGTTACAATAATCTACTTTAACAAGGTCTCACACTCAATACTTTATTAAGAGGATTTCACTCAAAATCTCTATCTTAGCTAACCCTTTTATAAAAGGTTTCTGATAAGTGTCGAAAACACTATGTTTCTAGGATCAAAGATATGTTAAATAATGTTAAAAATGGTCAAGAACATAGTGTAAATTAATTAAATGCAAAAGAATTAGAGTTTTAATATCTGAATATGATTCTGACTTTTTTTTGTATTATTTTCAGGTTTAATATGATAAATTATAATTATGAAGAATTATTGAAGTTGGAAGATATGAAAATCAAGAAGAATTGAAGAATTAAAGAAGAATCAGTATTATTATATGCTCGCCATTTTTTCTCGAACGAGCGAGAAATTGAGCAAGTTGAAAAAAATTATCTCGCTAGTTTTCTCGAACGAGCGAGAAATTGAGCGAACAGATAAAATTATCTCGCCAGTCTGCTCGAACGAGTGAGCAACTGGGCGAGAAGCGTCGTAAATGGAGGCCCGTGGATATTTTTATTAAAAAGGACAACCTAGGGTTATTCTATTCATTATCTGCGGCCAGAGACTTCTTGGGAGAGCAAGAGGAAGAGCTTTCGAATACGAGAAGAAGGAGGGAAACATCAAGGCTTCACCGTTGATCATCTCTAATCAAGTTTTATCATGAACTCTCTTTACCTTTCATCTTTTGCTTTAGTTTCTGTGAATATGTCTGGCTAATTTTTCAATGTAGTTAGGATCATAGATCCGACGTGAATCCTATTTGTGGTTTAAATTTGTTTCTTTAATAAATTGTTTTAGTTATTTATATCTTACCTTGCATGAATTTTATATCCTTGTATGAATTGATCACTCTTATAGAGATTTGAAGGTTAGGGCTCATAATAGACATATTGAGATTTTAATCCTGACAGGGGTAAAATACCAATTTTTGCATAATCTAGACATAGGCTTGCTTGAATTGTAGACTTCATAATTCATTGCGTCTAATGCTTATTCTAAGAGGAATTACTAAGACATTAGTGTTTTAATTAATTAGAGTAAAGGGTTAAAGTCACTAAGACATTAGGATTTAACCAACTATTTTTAGAAGATGAATTGTCTGAAATATTTGAGATGAATTATTATTGAATTTAATTTAAACTACTCTAGGAGGATCTAAGGTTAAGTATATCCTGGCTACAGTTTCTTACAGTTCTTTAATCACATCTTTTCTTGTGTTCTTGAATATTCTTGAATGTTCTTGACACTTACCGCAATAAATTTTAATTACTTTTATTTTAATTCAAAATCTATTTTCCAAACTAATTCGAGTTTTCCAAATTAAGGGGACTAGTTATAATAATATTTGGTGCATTAATCCTCGAGGAATGATACTTTACTTTCACTTTTATTACTTGAAACGATCAGTATATTTGTCCAATTCACAATAAATTTTTGGCGTCGTTGCCGGAGATTAATTACGCCAATATTATTCATAGCTTTCGATCTTTGAGATTGGATTTTATTTTTATTCTCTTGTTTTATGCGCGGTAGAGTAGATCTTGAATCTCTACAATTTGATCCATAAATAGAGAAAACTGCAAAACGAGATAGACAACTTACCAAACAAAGAAGGCAAGAAAAATCCTCAAATTCACAACCAAGAGCAGAACCTGAGATGGTTGGAAATAATCAGCCACATCTTGAAGAAGAGTTGATAGAGTCAATCCTCACTCCTAGTTTCATAAGACCGAATTCGAGTATCGCAAGACCAACAATCGCAGATAACAACTTTGAAATCAAGCCGGCGTTAGTCACATTGATTGAGCGATCTCAATTCGCGGGAAATTGTATCAATTGAGCGATCTTAATTATGTAATACCTAAAAAATGTTTGAATGATCGTGTAAAATATTTCATAGAATATTTCATCTGTTGCTCACTCCTAAATAATATTGCATTAATTAGATTGTATGAGCAAAGCTTAAGGAAACCACCAAAATTTCAAAGGTGCAATTTACAAGGAGATACTAGATAAGTATTTGTCCGAAAGAAGCTCAAAGAAAACTAACGTACTTCTTTTCCTTGGGCAACCTTATGCTGTTGAAGATTAAACATGATCGTTTCTCATTATTTAAACAAAGGAATTTTCATTGGAAGGCTACTCCACACGTTATTGTAATGTAAAGGTAAATTCTAATAAATACAAAATCACACCATCACCGTATGCAAATATAAAACAGAAGAATATGTGCATGCAGCTCGGAATAAAGTACTTATATAAAATGAAAATATTTACTAAAGGCTTTTTTCTAGTCTTTTTATAACAAAAAAATCGAATATAATGCTTCAATTTGAGCGATCTTAATTATGTAATACCTAAAAAATGTTTGAATGATCGTGTAAAATATTTCATAGAATATTTCATCTGTTGCTCACTCCTAAATAATATTGCATTAATTAGATTGTATGAGCAAAGCTTAAGGAAACCACCAAAATTTCAAAGGTGCAATTTACAAGGAGATACTAGATAAGTATTTGTCCGAAAGAAGCTCAAAGAAAACTAACGTACTTCTTTTCCTTGGGCAACCTTATGCTGTTGAAGATTAAACATGATCGTTTCTCATTATTTAAACAAAGGAATTTTCATTGGAAGGCTACTCCACACGTTATTGTAATGTAAAGGTAAATTCTAATAAATACAAAATCACACCATCACCGTATGCAAATATAAAACAGAAGAATATGTGCATGCAGCTCGGAATAAAGTACTTATATAAAATGAAAATATTTACTAAAGGCTTTTTTCTAGTCTTTTTATAACAAAAAAATCGAATATAATGCTTCAATTTGGGTGAAAAAAAGTGAACGTGCGAGTGCTGGATTCAATGGTCTATTTCTAGAGTGGTCCTTGTTTTATTTATTTATTTCTGAGAGGTTTCAGGCGTATTGAGGAAGGGGTTAAGTTCGATTGGTTCTGCATTCAGCAAAAAAGGAAACAGAATAATTTTTATTAGAATTTTTATAAATAAATTGTTATCTTAATAAATAATGATAATTTACAATACATTTTCATCTATGGCCCCCTTTAAAAAAAGCAATTTCATTTGTTTCTTATTCAGGCTTGTGCATTTAATTTCATTACTACTCTTAAAAAGTTCGAATGTAAAATTGTCTTATGCTTGTTACTACTAGAAAAGTTTATTTTTTCGACGGAAAAGTTTATTTTTTCGACAGAATTTTTCCGCCGAAAATGGTGAAAATTCCGTCGAAATTTGTATTTTCGACGGAATTCAGGTCGTGGAATTTTCCTTCGTTGATAACAATTTTTTGACGGAATTAAAAATTCTGTCAAAATTTTTCGACAGAATTAAAAATTATTTTCGAATGAAAGTCAATGAAATTCTGTCTAAAATTGTTGTAAATGGTTTTCGACGAAAAATGGATTCTTTCGAAAATTTTCGACGAAAAATCAATGAAATTCCGTCGAAAATTGTTGTGATGGTTTTCGACGAAAAATCAATGAAATTCTGTCGAAAATTGTTGTAATGGTTTTCGACGGAAAACGGATTCCGTCGAAAATTATAGAATTAATTTTTTTTTTTAATTCTCTTTACAAAATTAATACTAATTTCTATACTTTACATGATAAAAAATATAATCAAAGTAAATAACATATCAAAATGAATTCTTAATCAATTCAGTAAATGCATAAAAGTCCATATCATATATTAGGCTAAGTATGAAAAAAGACTTATACAATTAACGAGCGGTGTACAATTAGTATATATTGTAACATGTATAAAATTTAAAAAAAAAAAAATCAACATATCAATACACAATGTAAAACTAACTTCATAATTCAACGAAACAATTTCCTCTGAGTCATTTTTGAACTTTATATCAATACACAATCCTTCTTTTACAATACATATAATATTCAACTTCACCAAGTACCCAAACCTAAGAGTGATGAGTTTTGCAAACTTGGAATCAGAAGCCTCGTCTTCATACACAAGAATAATGATTTTAAGTGAGTGAACTTGAAATATTTCTCCCTGGTCAATGTTCTACTTGACTTGAACCTTCCTTGGCTTTTTTCTACGTCTCTGACCATCTTCTTCTTTATCAGAAGCATCATCTTCCAATTTGAAATTGTCCGTGGTGGGGGAAGTTCCTGATTAATAAAATCACATAATAATAAATCCTTAAATATTCTAATTTTTATCAAAATAAGAGAAATGTAATTCTATATTGAAATATTCAAATGCTAAAGCAATTCCAAAGCCATGTGAGGTACATGCATAGAAAGATTGCAAACAATAATATAAAATAACTTAGTGCCTATACTAATTAATATAGTTAATTGTGTGCAATTAAATATTAAAAAGTTACGTTAGTTATATAATTAATCAATATATATAAAAGTTATGTTATATAAAAGTTACGTACGTGTTAGGTTAATTATAATATATATATATATATATATATATATAAAAAGTTACGTTAGATATTATAAAAGTTAAGTTAATTATAATATATATATATATATATATATCATAGTTATCAAATGCGGATTGCAGCCTGTACGTTAGATATTATAAAAGTTAAGTTAATTATATATATATATATATATATATATATATATATATATATATATATATATATATATATATATATATATCATAGTTATCAAATGCGGATTGCGGCCTGATGTGGCCAACCCTCAAAACTGCTATAACATTATTGCGGGTTGCGGTTGCGGAAATAGCGAAAAAAATATATATATTAAAAAACAAATTATATATATATATATATATATATATATATATATATATATATATAGAGAGAGAGGTAGGATCATTTGACATCGGTGTCAAATTTCAATTTTGACACCTCATCTCAGAACCGTTAGATCAAAAAAGATCAATGGTGTCACATGCTTGCAAATCAGAGTCATTAATTTTTTTTTATCTAACGGTTCTGAGATGAGGTGTCAAAATTGAAATTTGACACCGGTGTCAAAGGATCCTACCTCATATATATATATATAGACATATATATATGTAACATAATAAAATATTAAAAAATTATAATGCCTAAAAAAATACAAATAATACTTTACCGTTTTACCTTAGTTACCTTTTAATGATGCATTCTTTTTTTTTTGGGATACATAAATAGTTTACCCTCTAACTTGGTTACCGTGACTTGTGAATCATTTTTATGACAAATGTACTTTTCTTTTCTTTTCTTTGAATGAAGATAGATCAGAATCTCTTTCTTTCTCACTTTCTCTTTTTTTCTCTTTCATCCGTTCTCTCTCACAGTTTCTCATTTTTTCCTTCATTTGTTCTCTCTCTCTCTCTTACTATTTTATCAGTCTTTCTCCTTTATCTGCTCTCTCTCTCACTCAAAGCTTTGCTTCTTCGTTCATGGCTTTCACATTGAACTTCAATACTATAATAGAGAAGTAGAGAAGGGAAGAAACGAGCGCGATAGAGAAAGCATGAGAGGCAAAAGAGAGACACACAACAGAGAGGCAGAAAGGAAGAGTGGATTGGGGTTAAACCATAAAAAGGCGCTCTTGCAGGGAGATTTGGCCGCAACGACCGCTATTGCGATCCGGTGCGGCGGGGTGAGAATGGTTGCGGCGAAGCTCAACTGACGCGGCTGACTACTATGATATATATATATATATATATATATATATATATATATAGGGGTAGGATCCTTTGACACCGGTGTCAAAATTTAATTTTGACACCTCATCTCAGAATCGTTAGATAAAAAAAAAATCAATGACTCTGATTTGCAAGCATGTGACACCATTGATTTTTTTTTATCTAACGGTTATGAGATGAGGTGTCAAAATTAAAATTTGACACCATCAAAGTATCCTGTTTCATATATATATATATATATATATATATATATATATATTATATATATATATATATTATATATATAAAGTTAAACTATATAAAACGTTTGCCACTAAGAGAACTTGTAAAAGCATTGTGTGGGAAATTGTAAAACCTATCTTTATTTGCCACTTATATTGTTTTTATGAAATTTAAATTCTTTGGTAGTCTTTATAGAATTTAATTTTAATCCCTCTAGAATATGACTCTTCCCCTTCAATGCGTTCATTCTAGTTCTACCCTTTTAGTTTGTGGTTTTCCCCCTCACGAGTAACTCTCTCTTAATGTTAAAATGCAAATGGTTTTTAGGTTAAAACATATACAGTATAAAAGAGTTCTTGGAATTTCAAATAATGAAAATAAATATACATGGTCTAGCTTAAAAGATATACTGTGTTTAGTATAATTAAAAATTCTGAAGAAAGAATATTTTACTGGAAAAGGGTTTTTTCCCCCTGAAATTAAGTAAAACCGAACATGTAAATAGACTACTTTGTTTGAGCGTGCAAAAAATGGAGTAGCCAATTTTTATAATGAAAATTATTTTATGGTTATTTAACATAAAGTCGTGAAAAAGTTGAAAGTGAAATTTGACCCATTTATAATTTATGACTCAAATTTTACTCGCTCTTAATTCTAATAAAAAAAAAAGTGTAAAAAGGTGCTGCATGACTCATAAATGAACCTATGCCTCTGGAGTATGTACTGACGCGAATTTTCTGGGACTCATGTGCTACTATCCCACTCAACCATCGAATGTTACTCCATTCTTCCATTTTCCTTCTTAAAGAAGCCAGACAAGACTTGGAAAATAAATAAAACATGAATTTTAAGTAACAGCTAAACTAAGACGGGAAGACTAGAATGTTTTACTTTCATTTTGTAGGTGTCAGTCATACCTTAAATAATAGCAATAACAATCAGAATGACTAATTAAGTTTCTGCCGAAAATCTAAAAAAAAAAATAACGATGTCGTTGTTATATATGGTAACCAATAATGTTTTTTGCATTATGCCAGACAAAAACTAAAAATAAGAACCCATTGCAAGTTGCACATAAAAATCCAAAGGAACAATACCCTTTGAGCCATGAAATATAATCTGCAACACACACTATACCTCTAAAAACCAATTACATCCACATTTTTGGATAAGATCAACCATCACTTGCAACAATTAAACTGACCAAACTCCCACATTCTGATCAAAGAGTCACAACAAGCGAACAATACCATCTATGCATTTTCACAACAAGGGAGGGAGCAAGAATTATGCCTAAATAAGCAACTCGTTAATTTAAAAACTCCAACATGCAAATAAAAGGGACAACACCATTTAAGCCACGGATCATCATCATCAGTAATACAAGCAGCCTACGAAGTGCAATGCAAATAGCATAACCAATTACAAATAAACAAAAAGTCAGCATGAATGAACTAACAAAACCCAATTTGGTTACTATTTGATCCATGCCCAAAGAGAAGATTTACTTGCACATGCTAGTTTACAAAATCTTGTCAAGTATTTATCTCTTACAGTTAACGGTATAGTTACATGGATATATTCTCATACAAGTATTTGCTTTGTATAAGGATATATCCATGTCCGCATTGGTGAACAAGGATATATCGTTATCCACGGACAGGGATATATGCTTATCCATGGATGGCCATTTTCCCCCTTTGGAGTATTCATATATGCGGATAAGGATATCATAATATGTATCAACTTATATCAATGGATTCTATTGAATCCGCAAAGCAAGTAGGGATATTCTTACTTGCGGACTGCAAATTCAAAGGGTAGTGAGCAAACACTAACACATGTAGCCTGCAAAGTGCAGTGCAAATAGCATAACCGTTACAAATCAACAAAAACTGAAAATCAATTTTGAGTTCATGCTTATATTTTGCAACCAAAAAAGATGTCTTTCACTAATTTTGTTTACATATTTCACTGATCTTATAATTATTGGAAGTTGGAAATTGCCAGTTTATCTCCTATTTATGGCAATACCGCAATACATTAGTCCTGCAATGATGTAGGAAAATAGGCCCCGTACTCACCCACTGCCTCTGCTTCCTCTCAATTGAAATTCAGCTCAGGGTAACATAGCTTGTTACATCTTTGCCATTTGCTAAAAGGAAGAAATGGAATCATATAGTAGTATCATAGGCAGAGAGTGAGAGTTCATGTGAACACTTTCTTGTTCACCTTGAGGAACAAGTCAGCTAACTACCAATCCGCCCATCAAAAGGCCAAACATAACCAACAATAATACATTACAACACAATGACAGAAACATGCACATGAAGGCATCAAGAATGAAATGAATACATACAAACATTAAGTAAATAAGAAGACACAAGGTTTCTAACACAATAGGTTACATTTTTCAATGCTATTACTCATGACAAAGTAACGTAGACAAATAAGCAACTTAGTCCCACTCTGCATGCTTGGTGCCAAGATTCTCAGCACAAGCTTGTTTCCTAGTTTTTTTTCTTGGTATTGCCCATCCTAATATTTAAGTTTGTAAATGAGCACAAGCACAAATAGACTTTTTATTTTATTTTAAGTGCAACGAAGCCCATTGCAGTTTTAGTTCGCAAGATACAAGGGAAAAAATGAAAAAAAAATTAGAATCTTCAATATACAAATCTGCCGACCCCAACTAGTTTGGGATATGTGTGATGTTGATGTTAATGAATATACAAATTTGCAGAATTTGAATTAAGTTGGAGATTTAAAACTAGTTAGTTTTTGGCGTTTATAATTTGTAAGGGAAAATATAGTGGCAGTTTCAATTTAGCATCTCATGCCTCCCTGCATATGAAAATATCATGTCACACCCCATCTGTCCATAGAGATAAAATTTAAAAAAGTCATTTCATAAGTACCAAACTTAATCTAGCAATAGAAGCTACAAATTGAAACTATCTGCTTGTACCAGTTACTATGAGTTAAACCAATCTGATAAGAGCAATTGAAACAGCAAATAGCAATTCAGAGACTTAGAATTTAACATAAAGTACATTTCTTGGTCCATATGACAATGAATTCCCAGGCATAACTCTAGTGGTTATGATGTAGTAGAGAGACCCACAGCCGCATAATGAAATCAAACTACTAAAGCAGTCAAAGAATAAAAAAGGTACTTACATCCCACTCTCAAGCAAGAAGTGCTGAGCAAAACAAGATAGAGAACTAAATTAAACCACATATGACCAGTATCAGTAGTTTCTTTCATATTTATTTCCAAAAGGAGATTTAGCTGATCCCACCACCACGCAGCTAAGATAATGAGTAATTGAAGCCACTAAGCAATTCGCAAATCAATTATTCTTTCTTCAAAAACAAGGATTACCACCCTCAGATATCAAACCTTCATCAAACTGTCAATGACAGCAAAATCTCAGGAAGCTTCACTAAAGTTCCAATCATCCTCATCCATGAGTATTAACAGCTTCCCAAACTAAATTTTTGGGAACGGGATTAGAAAGATCCTGAGCCTTCAAGGCCGCGTTCCGGAGTGTCTGAATTGTTAGTACATTGGCTTTCCAGAAGGAGACACAATTGTAAGGAAGATCGTGTTTTTTGCAGAGATCCCTAACCAAAGGCGCGATCTTCCTCAGATTGCACCGCGGCAGCCGGGGAAAAAGATGGTGTTCCACCTGAAATTGCAAGCCACCATGAAACCAATCCATCCAAGCAGAGCATTTTATGCCAAGAGTCCCTTTAGTCTGCTTCTCAAACCAAGCACTGGCAGTTGGTGGACCAACATACACATTGGAAGAGAAATGATTCAAACAGAACTGAACATGTTGTATTCCAGTGACAGAAAAACTAGAAACAACAAACAAAATCCTCTCACCCCAATTAGGCAAGCAAGAAACCAACAAAGGGTACCAAATCCAGAACACAAGCAGCCCCAAAAGCTCAACCCCTCTATTAGGCACCTTCCTCTTTGACAAAAGCAACATGAATGACTGAGCAAACAAATTGATCCTAGCAAAGCACATCACAGGATAAAATGTCCAATGCTGGTAACTAACCAAGAACCTAGCAAAAGAATCAAAATTCATCTTCCTATCATAGAAGCAAGAAGTAATGGAACCGAATAACCTGGAAGAGACCACAAAGAAAGGCAAATGCTGAAGATCAGGGTCAAAATCAAGACTATTACAAGCTATGTGGTGTGCATTATGGTTCCACTTCCACCACCCAATGCTGATCCCAGCAAGACAATTCCCAGAGAGGATCTGAACGAACCGGTTCGAACCCCGGTTCATCATAATCTGATAATGCCCAGAATCATGACCAATCCACCCACTCTGAATCCACAAGAACCCCATCAACCCACCACACCCCAGGTGCACCCACGCGCTCCCACTACACAAAACCCCATAAACACAAACACAAAACAGAACCAAAATGAACAAAAGAGAGAACAAAACGCCATGTCCCTTCTCTTCAAACAACCCCATTCTCGACAACTCCGACAACAACTTCCGATAATCCCTTGAAACCTCAGAGACAGCGTAGTCCTTGAGGTAGCACCCAGTGAAGAACGCGTCCAGGTGTTTCCACGCGGCTTTCGGATGAAACGCCACGTAAGCATCTGTGACGTCTTGGCCTGCGAGGCTCAACAGTGGAAGCTCTCCACCTGGGTGTTTGTTCAACCAGTTCGACACGTCGTAGATCTTGCCGTGAATGGAGATCCATATATCTCCTCGCTTGTTGTGTTCCTTCAGTTCTTCCAACGAAATGTACTTCGCCGTCGTCGTCGTCGTTGTTCCTAACGCTTCCGCCATTGTAGATGGTTTGGATATGCAGTTGAGTCAAAGACTGAGAGAAAAGTGTGTGTTTTCCTTTTTTTCTCCTTTGCTTTTTGTAGCCACTGAGTGACTGAGATTTTTCGGATTAGCATATTCCCTTTTTCATGCTTTTTTTTTAATATTTAAAATTAAATAGCTACAAGAAAACGTGATAGGATATTATTTCTATATTTTTTAAAACTCTCAATGAGGGAAAAAAATAATGTCAGTCAGTCGAGGAAAGTAGGTAGAATATTTTATCCTTAAGAATATATAGTAAATTTAATATATATTGTATAAAATAATAGTGAATTTAATTTTTTTTCCAGTAACATTTTAAAAAGAAAAATAATGTAAAAAATGTTTGATTTTACGTTACATTTGTAAGAGACTTAATGTGCGAGTAAAAAAATAAATTATAATAAAATACAACCTATTAAGCATATGAAATAGGTTTTTGTTTTTGTTAAGATATTTTAATTGATTCATCGCTTCGCGACGAAGTGAATTTCAGGATTAAGACTTTAATCCCTCTTAAAGATTGTCCGACAAGGATCGAGCACATGCTCATCTCCTTCCCTTGCGTCAACTGAGCTACTATCATTTAGTTTATTCTATCTATATTTGTCTATCATTCTCTGACACCATTAGATCAGAATCTCAATTATTTTTATCATTTTTCTCTCCTATTAAAATTATAATCTAATAATCTAGGAAAATAAAATAATAAAAAAAGATAAGCAGAAAAAAAAAAGATAGAATAGAATAATCTATGGAAAAGTATGTGTATTTTTAAAGAACACAAACTTAGATCATTTCATGAGAGAGATAAACATTAAAAAAATATAGATCTCATTGAAAAAAATAAAAATATAAGTTTCACTTCTTTATATCCACCTCTCTTAAAATAATCTATCATTTTTCCCATAACCTATACCATAATTCACTTTAGATTTGATAATGGTAAAAAAACGAAACATATTTACAAAAAAAAAAAAAAAAAAAAAACGAAACATGTGAGTATCCAAGCACTGGCAATGACTGTATGTTCGTTTATCGGAACAATAATTGCACATGTGGCGCAGGATGCTGCGATAACGACATGTTTGGCACTTTAGGCTCTTTGGGTTTGAGAAAAAGATTCTTTTCCTTTTTTTTTTTTTTTTTTTGATAACATTCTTTTCCTTTTTTAAATCAGCGGGACTATTGCTTGAAAAGTTATTAGTGTTTATGTAGTATTATAAGTTTAGTCTTAATTGTTTCCTTTTTCAAGAGATTTTAATTATTTCTAGGATTTGGTTTTGATTCCTGAATCCTTTTAAAGTTGTCTTCCTCTTGATATTTTTACATGTTATGCTAGAATAGAGTCTTTGATGCGTAATTGAATGTAGAAATTCTGTTAATGGTTTCTCTACTTATAAAATCTTTCCAACATATAGCATAAATCATAGTGGTTTTGCTAGCAGGAAGAAATTTCAAGTTTCTTCTTAAATAATCTCAAATGACATGATACATATAGAAGAATTAATTTTTTTTCTATGCCAGTGTAATGTTTGAACTTGAATAATGAGGACTGGAAACACAACTACTTAATCACAATATAAACTCTTAATTTTATAATTTGAATTTTTCCACAATCGTAGAAGGAAGTTCGAAAAGTTGTTTGGTTTTCTAAATTTTATTTTTGGACCATTCTCCAACCATTTCAGCCATCGATGATATCTCATTTTTAATCAAAACTAGTGATATTCGGTATTCCTAAAAATAAAAGTAAAATCACGTGGATGAGCATGATGGTTCAGCATCTCGTCCCTTAAGCAAGTGGTCGGGGGTTCGAACTCCAACTCTTGTGAATGGAAAGCATTTTGTGGCCAGCTCTTTGCCGCTTATCAGCTGTGGGGATACCCGGATATATTAAAAAAAAAAATCCAAAAGGAAACATAAAAGATAGTCCACAAAAAGTAACAACGTGGCGTTTTAAAGTAACATAGGCAAAATCCAAGATTACGACAGAAAATAGAGAAGCGTTTGGTACGTGGTATTCTTTAAGATCTTTGGAAAACTAAATTTTTTAATTTTTTAATTTTCAAATATTATCGTAAATTGAATGTAAAAATTATATTTCTGAAAATCAAAATTTTCAGATAAAAAAAAATTATTCTCTATCAAACGCTCCCTAAAAGTAAAATAGTACATAAAATACAACTGTCAAGGAGGAGATTATTAGCTGTGAATAACAGGTTGTTGTTGACTGAAAATTATAAAATTTCTCTATCATAAGAGGAAGTAAAAGTGATGGGAGATTGAATGGTTGTTAGCATTAAGCAACGTAAGCAAACATTGGAATATTAGATGCTCTGAATAAAAAATTAAAAAAAAAGACAGGTCATATGATGCCAGTAGATTTTTTTATGTTAAAATTTAAGATTTTATAAGAGTTATGTTGTAGGAAAAGTGATTATTCAATGTTATAGAGATTCGTTTTGCGTGCTTTAGGGTTTTTTTTGCTTCAAAAAGTGCGAGTCTCACACAATATTATGTGTAGAAAACTTTTTTGTGTCGAATTTTTATGTTTATTTCTTTCTTTATTAATGATAATTGAATCTTACCTATTTAATGTATATGATGAAAAAAATAGACATAAATTTTTTTCATAAACAAATCATATAAAATTTTAACATGAAAGTCTCTATTCTCGTAAATATAATGCAGGGAAAGGAAAGATAAATGTTTTTTTATGACAGAAATAATAACGCACAAAGTTCAATGAGCCCACCAATTGGTTGAGTCCGTCGCCAGATGCAGCCGAACAAAAATGAACCATACATAGTATGTGACTAGATCTTTTGGATGCCATGTGGAGATGCTTCAGCCCACACATTTCCAAGCAAAATATCTTCGGTGACGTTTCATAGGATTCTTTTAAGTTAATGATATCATCTTTACCAAAAAGAATGATTGGATGACAACGTTTTCTGAAGTTACTGTTAATAAAAATAGAGAAGCCTTGCTCACAAATATAAAATAATATAGGAAAAAATATGTCATTTAAAATGATACACCTTATATTCTTTCACTCTCGTAAATAAGTAACACTCACATTTTTAAAAAAAATTTCAACCATTATCTCTCTTATAATTTATATCTTTCTCTCACTTAAAATAACATAATTTCACATCTTTCAAAATGATACACATTTTTTTCAAAAATATAATATAAATACTAGCCATGAACTATGTCTTAAACTACACAAATATTTTTCTAATCAGTCTCATTTCAAAATCAACTTCCACCCTGATCACTTTCCTTGAACTTCTGCTTATCTTTCCATTTCCCATAACGTCTTAAACCTCATTTGCAATAAAAATATGGCTCAAAGTTACACTTTGAAGTTTGAATTTTAAAACAGTCTGGAACTATGTCTAAGCTGAATATTGCTGGAAAAAAACACACACAATAAAATTAAAAACAACAAGAAATGTCAAAGAGTTGGTCCCACGTTAATTAACCGTTCAACCTAAAAGCAACAATAATTGGAGAAACATATAGTAAACAGCATATGGCGATCATTTGCGTAGAAATGGGATAATGAACAAAAAAATACAAGACAACCCATGAGATGAATTGATTTTTAGGTCATAATGCCAAAGGAATTATTTCACAAATTTCAATGTGCTCGTTTAGATGGGCCAATCTTAGGCTTTTCGACCACTGTGCTCCAAATTAATTTAAAAATTACCACTTTGTTATCCGCTTCAAAACTTTACACCAATTTGTCCATGTTTAATTGTTGATCGGACAAAATAATCAATTACATTGTCCATGAAATCAATTAAATCACGAGATGTTAAGGAATTCAATTACAATTAGAGGTGGCAAAGCGGGCTGCCCGCCCCGCCCCAGCCCGCCAAAAAGCGAGTTGGCCCGTCCCGCTCCGTCTTCGAAGATGGGCTAGATATCTCAACCCACCAAGCCCATGACATTTTACACTAAAAATTTAAATAAAAAAAAATCAACCCAGACAGGCTTGGCAAGGCCGGCTTGGCGGACAGCGAGTTTGAGGAACTCAGTCCGCCCAGCCCCGTTTGGCAAGCTCGGCCCATTTATCCAGCTCTAATTACAATAGTTGTGTAATCGATTATCGTTCACTATGTTTGATCGCCGACCCTTAAGATAATCGATTACAACAGTTATACAATCGATTAACTTTCGTAAAAGCCCCCATTTTGATCAAAGAGAAGGTAACAAAGTGTAATTGACCCGACATTGATAATAAGTTTCGTGATCAAACTTGTTAGATTGCTATCATGTAATCTAAAACTCGATGGGAGTAGCAACGAGATTAATATGGTACAAAATTTGATATATTTTACCATAAAAATTTTTATGACCATAATTTTTGACTTGGGTGTTTAAATTAGGTATTTTTTTTTATTTCACTTAACTATTCGAGAGCTACCCGTGGCAAATCCCATATTGGATTTGGTCAAACAAATTTTTCAAAAAATGCTTCTTTACGCCCTCTTTCACATATTTTATCTTTATAAATGATGTTATTTGAATTTGTACTTTCCAATTTTAACAAATAACCCTCTAGGAATTTTTCAGTGCATAGATTTCAAAAAACTATGTGAATTAATTTTTTTTACATAATTCGATCCTCAAGCCAAAAAAAATTACTGTAAATTTTGGATATTATAATCAATTACATGATCCAGTAAACGGTTAAACATGAACAAATTGATATTAAATTTTAGGAAAAGGTCAAATTTTTAAATAGTATCAAAACATAGATATACTGATAAATTTAAAAAAAAAAGGGATTAAAGGTCAAAAAAGCTGCCAACCTTATCTGTAATCGAATATCCATTAGCCTTTATACTTGGGAACCACTATCTCGCTTATAGAACCTAAGACTGTGTATGAATATTTTGAGTTACGGGGAAATAAATGAAGAAAGTACAAATAAAGTGGATTGATTTTCTTTTGTTTGGAAGGGCAATATGAAGAGAATGGGCAGAGTATAAATTCAAGACTTAAATATATTCTTTTTTTTTAGCACATAAAACTTCAATATATTATAAATAGGGTTCGTCGCTTCTCATGTGACTGCTGATGAGAAAAGTTGTAACAAATTTTTAACATTAGGATACACGTGCGGATTCTATAAAAAAAAACACCAGGATTCGAACGCGTATCCTGGTAAAAGTAAGTGTTGCTGCACTTTTTCCCTTCTGCAGTCACATAAGAAGTACTTTCCCCTTATAAATAACTATATAACTATATTTCAAAAGATGTAACGTGGGGTCAAAGATGTCTATAACTGATAAACCTTTAGTTTATCTTGTTTAATGGACTAAAATAATATGAATTATCTAGTTGAACAAGTCAAAAATTAGGGTTTTAAAATGATAATCATGAACATTATCTGATTGTTGGAACTAATTATATTTGTTATTTTTAAAGGGATTTGATAACAAATGATTCAAATATGAAGATTTAGATAAAGAGAGATCAAATCAGAAAAGAAGATGAGTCAAGGTGAAAACAATAAGATTGAAGATCTTATCAAGTTGTTAGAAGTGGGAGCTTAAGCCCCCATTCACAAGCTTAAGCGCCCAGACAAGTCCAACTTAGGCCCATTCAAGTTTTCTACTGCAATACGAACTCTTGACCTATTTAAACACCATTGGGGACCAGAAATACATAACTTTTACATTGCTAAACAACTCTTGGGTGCTTGGAGGCTGAAGAAACGCGGAGAAACATCAGATTCATGTTCGTGAGCAGCGGAGACGGATCAACGTCAAGTGTTCACTGGAGATATTGAAGATTCACCAATCACCTATGGAGTTTGAGGGAGCTTTATAGTTTCTTTTGTTCTTGACTTTGCTATGTCTGGCTAGTTCCTTAAGTAGTTAGGGTTAGATGGATTTTAGTCGATTTATTATGTTTTGAACAATTCGTTGTGTTAATTTTCCTTTATATCATGAATGAAGTTATCTGTTTTTAATGCTTTATATAGGCTTGAATCTTATATAATGATCATCGGTGAATGCATGACAATAGGAATGTTGGTGTGTGATCCATATCTGATAACTTCATCGTAAACGTTATGATTCTAGGGATAGACATAGGGTTTGCGTAATCTTTAAGATTCTTGAATTTAATGCTTGCATGCTTGGGGAATAACCGGGGAACTAGGGTTCTTCCAATATTGTAAAGGTTTTAGAGTAACAAGGGATTGAGCTCTAATAACATGCGAAAGAATTGATTAGATTGATACTAACGACAATTAACATTAAGAAGGAATTCAAACGTAATAAGGAGATTAAATGAAATCGAACCCCTAGCTACGTTTTTATTTTATTAGTTAAATCACATCTTTAATTTCTTGTCTTTAATTCTTGCAAGTAATTAGCTTTAATATTTAATATTTTAATTTTGCAATTCAAATCCTGTTTCCAAATACACTTTCGATTGTCCAACTAAGTTTGCGATAATGAATTAGTGCTTGAACCGTAATCCTCGTGGGAACGATCTCTTACTTAATCATATATTACTTGTACGATCGGTGCACTTGCCGTGAGTAGCAACAAGTTTTTGGCGCCGTTGCCGGGGATTACTATTTCAACATTAATAGTAGCTATTAATTCTTTAGATTGGACCTTATTTTCTGTTATTTAATTTTCCGTTATTTAAATTCAGTTTTATTTTCTTATTTTATATAATCTATTTTTCTGGTTTATGCGAGGTACCGTTGACACCGAGTCCTTGCAATTCGACCCGGAGATAGAGAAAACAACAAAAAGAAACAGAAAACTTGCTAAAGAAAGAAGACATCAAGAGAAAGAAGCTTCAAGCTCAACAGAACCAAGAGAAGAAGCAATGGGAGACAACAATGCACCTCCACCACCTCCGAGAACGTTGGGAGATTACATGACTCCTGCTCGAGTTCCACAGACGGCGAGTATTGTTAGACCAATCGTGGATGCTAACAACTTTGAACTCAAGCCGGCACTTTTACAATTAATTCAGAAAGACCAATTTGCCGGAGGAAGCACGGAAGACCCTTACATCCATCTGGAAAACTTCTTGCTATATTGTGATACCTTGAATATGAATGGGGTGTCTCGGGATGCTATTTTGCTCAGGTTGTTCCCATGTTCACTTAAAGACGAAGCAAGAGGATGGTTGCAATCGTTACCTCGAGGAAGCATCACTCACTGGGACGACTTGGCAACCAAATTTTTGGACAAATTTTTCTCTTCTTCGAAAATGGCAAAGCTCAAGGCGGATATCACTTCTTTTGAACAAAAAGAAAGTGAATCTCTATATGAAGCATGGGAAAGATTCAAAGGACTGCTCAGGAAGTGTCCCCAACATGGCATTGAAGCCTGGGAACAAGCGAGAACTTTCTTCCAAGGGATGAAGCCCAACACAAGAACATTGGTGAATGCTGCATCAGGAGGGTCCTTGAAAACAAAAACTCCAGAGGAAGCCTTGGAATTATTAGAGTCTTTAGCCTCTCAGGAGTATGATAATGCTCCCGTACCATAGAGAAGAACGGGGATTATGAAGCTTGATGGCTATGATGCCATCCTGGCCCAGAATGATCAGATTCTACAGTTTAATAAGAAACAACAACAACAACTAGATGCTCTCACAAAGCAATTTTTTGATTTTCAAGTTTCTTCTGTTAATACTCCAGTAGCTTCTGTTAATACTTCTTCTATTGTTTGTGATATTTGTGCAGGTGCTCATGCTACCGATGACTGCAAGGCACCCGAAACTGTATATGTTAATGAAATTTGGCATGATCAGAAAGTTCCATATAATCTAGGGAGGAACCAATACGGCAATAATCAGAATCAAGGGTGGAGAAATAAAAATCAAAATCAACACCCAGGATTTAGTTACAGTTCGAACCATCAGCTGAATCCTCCTATGCCAGTGCAACAACAACCTCCACAACAATCAGAATGGGAAAAGGCCTTTGCACAACTATCCAAGACCACATCAGACTACATTCAAAGTTCCAATAATTTCAGAGAGGACACTTCAGCCTTTATGCAAGAGACAAAGGCCTCATTCCGGAATCAAGAAGCTTCTATCCGGAATCTTGAAACTCAGATTGGCCAGCTATCAAAGCAGTTCACTGAAAGAGTTCAAGGAACTTTTCCAGGTAACACTATTCCAAATCCAAGTAGGGAACACTGCAATGCGATTACTACTATGAGTGAGAAAGCCATTGAACCTGTGGTAAAGCCTTTAGTTGAGAAAAAGAAAGATGATGAACTTGCAACTGTAAAGGAAAAAGAAAAGGAAGTTGCCAAAGAATCTGCTGCAGAGAAAACTGTTCCTGAAAAGAAAGAGTTCAAATGGGAGAAAAAGAAAGCTCAAGAAAGGCAAGAAAAGTCATTGGAGCTCTCACCTTATGCAAAGATTCCATATCCGCAGAGGTTCAGAGAGGAAATCAAAAAGCAGCAGTATTCCAAGTTCCTTGACATTTTCAAGAAGCTGCAAATCAATATCCCGTTTACTGAAGCCTTGGAGAACATGCCCAATTACGCAAAGTTCATGAAAGATCTTCTATCATGAAAGCGTAAGCTACAAGAATGTGAGACAGTGACGCTGACAGAGGAATGTAGTGCCATTATCCAGAAAAAGTTGCCTCCAAAGCTTAAAGATCCAGGAAGATTCAGCATTCCATGCAACATAGGCAATATGGAAGTGAAAAATGTTCTATGTGATCTCGGTGCCAGCATCAACGTGATGCCACTATTTATGATGAAGAAACTGGGGATCACTGAAGTAAGGCCAACCAAGACAATAGTTCAACTGGCTGACCGCTCTACAAAGCAAGCTTATGGCATTATTGAGGACATACTGGTAAAAATTGACAAATTCATCATTCCTGTTGATTTTGTCATCCTTGATATAGAGAAAAATTCTACTATTCCTATGATCTTCGAAAGACCTTTCTTGGCAACCTCAGGAGCGCTGATTGATGTATCGAAAGGCGAGTTGATCTTACGGGTAGACGGGGAGCAAGCAATTTTCAAGTTCTTTGATAAAGAAGTTCCCTCACCTATAATTCAACCGGAAGATCAAGTCTACTATATTAGTGAAAAGAAAGGAGAAGAAGAGCACAAAGAGAATTCTTCTCAAGAAAGTAAGCCAAAGGTTAAAATGGAGAAGCTCAGGAGCAAGGGAAAACACGTAAACACAAAATTCAAAGCTATTGAGCCTACTTCATCTCACTCATATGCACAAGAGTACTATGGGAGGACACCATTTCTGAATGATAGAGCTTGGTCATCACCAAGCCCATGCTTTGAACCACCATGAACGTAAAAGAGGTACGTCAGGCTCGTGACGTAAAACAAGCGCTTGTGGGAGGCAACCCAACTATATTTTTATTTTCCAACATTTTAGTATTTAGTAATTTAATTTTAGTTTAGCTTATTTTAATTATTCTTAGCATAGTTTATTTTAGTCATATCATAAAAATCAAAAAAAATAAAAACATTGAGGTTAATGATCAAATTCTGTTGAGATGGACTTTCAGGTGTAAGTGGGATTAAAGCATACACAGGTACGCAACTCTTATTCATTTATATGTTTTGTGTATGATATTGAGCAGAATTATTGAGGTGGAAGAATACACAGTAGAGATGAATGCAAGGAATAGGAAAATATGGAGAAAATTTTCTAAGTATTGAGAGCTTAAGCCCTTAAAGGAGGCTTAAGCCCCCAAAAAAAGTGAAATTTCTCTCGGCCCTAGCGCGCTTAAGCTCTCTGAATCGCGCTTAAGCGCGCTAAATAAAATTTTATCCCATTTCTCACTGCCTCAGCGCGCTTAAGCGCGAATCACTGCGCTTAAGCGCGCTCATCTTTGACATTATGCATACTGTTAAAGTATTTCAGTTCCATATACTCATTATTATTTTCAGATGCATCTGAATATAAATCTGGGAATTGTTATGTGGAAATTGCACTAACTTTGCAAACATGTTGGATACTCGAATACTAATGCTGATATGGTTGCAGACACTACACAGGATGCTGATAGAAATGATATTGCACCCACTACTGAAATTGATGAGGATTGACCATTGTCTCAATGTTTAGATTTTTTTTCTTTTGTTGATTTTAGTTCATGTTGATATGAGATGTATATTGAGACTGATCTTGACGTGACTATGATTTTTTTTTTGATATGACATGCTGACGTAGTTTCTTTATCTGTGACATGTGTGCAGAGTACAATATCAAATTTTTCTGATTTCTTGCTTAGGATTCTTTTAGATTTAAGTTTATTGCTGAGGACAGCAAGATTTAAATCTGGGGATGGGTACCATGCAATTCATCAGACCATAAACTTCACATGGTCGGAAGAAGAAACTCTTGATTACACGGAGTACACAGAAATATCCAAATTACAAATGCAGTTTTTCAGGGGAGTTTCTCAATATTATTTTCATATTATATGATTTTAAATATATTATTTTGATTTAGTATTAGTTTATTTTAAGGTCTTCATATATATTAGTTAGTTTAATATTTAAGTTTTTTTTTAAATTATTTTTAAGACCCCTTCCATCTTAGTCAATAAATAATTAGTGGATCTTAAGAGATTTTCCATTGTGCTTGATATGGATGCATAATGAATAATTACATGAAATTGGTTGATAGTTGATATCAAGAGTATAATGATGTAAATAAATTTTATTTTCGTACATAAATGAGCGTCAGTCAAGCATGCTTCATAGTTCACTGGAATAAGAGAAGAATAACTAGAGTAATCAAAGAGAGAGTGAAAAAATAAGTCTCACATCCTTAGCCGTAAGCTTTTGAGCCTAAACAGAATTTTTTTTTTTTGTGGTGTGAACTTTACTGTTGAATCACTCTAGAACTTGTTTTGTTTCTCTTTGAAATGGTCTGTAGTATACAATTGTTGAAATGATAGAGGCAGTTCTTTTTAAAAGCTAGATAGCCAAATAGCCACCCTGAAGGTTTATTCTTAGATTAAGCCCTTTTGAGCCGAGGCCTGTTTGTTCATTGACAGTACATTATGAATAGCCATTCCATACACATCCTCACCTGAACTGATTAATTTTCAAAATTAAATGAGGAACTGGATAGGATTGAAACAAAAAGAGAAAATCAAACTCTAAGTGTATGGGAGAAAAAGGTGAAAAGAGGGAAATTGCCACAAAGTGGTGGAAAAAGGAAATGAAAAGAAAAAGGTTGAACTGTTTATCTGTACAAAAACAGAAAAAGAAAA
>NW_026897760.1:0-37174 GCF_033153095.1 Gastrolobium bilobum | reverse complement strand
TGATCATATAATCATCCATTCGGTTTTGATTTTTTTTTCAAATCCAATCCGATCCAATCCGATTTTATTCGGTTTGGATTGGATCGGTTTCGGTTTTTTGAAAATCTTAAAATTTATTTCATGATTATTGTGCAAATAACATCTTTTGTATATATTGGCTTTGTAAATTTTTTTTTTTTTGAAATACAAAAGCATTAGTAAACTATAATATAATTTTTTTAATTTTGGCAATGAGAAATGAAGCTCTACAAAGATAAAATTTTGTTGATGAGATATGACTAGATTTTTTCTTGGGTTTAGTTGATGGGTTAATGGGTCTTGGGTTTAGAAATTTTTAGGCTATGATTAGGGAAATACCCAAGTAGGTAAAGGAAAATTAATATATTGGATCGTTTTTCATCAACCCATCCAAAAACCGATCCAAACCAATTAAAATTTGCGATTTTTAATCGGTTTTCAGTTTTTCGGTTTTCGGTTTATTCGGTTTTCGGTTTTTCGGTTCGGTTACCGCGGTTTGAATCAGTTTGGATCGGTTGATGAACACCCCTAAAGCTATGGCTAGTATGCCTAACTATGCTAAATTCATGAAGGATCTTTTGTCAAGGAAGCACAAGTTGCAAGAGTGCCAAACTGTAGCATTTACTGAGGAGTGCAGTGCTATTATTACAAGAAAATTTCCTCCTAAGCTTTGTGATCCTGGAAGTTTCAACATTCCTATTCAAATTGGTAACACTAAAATTGGCAGGGCATTATGCGATCTTGGGGCTAGCATTAATTTGATGCCTCTTTCTGTTTGTAAATCCTTAGGGATCATTGAGTTGAAACCTACTTTGGTATCTCTTTAACTTGCTGATAGATCTATAAGGAAGCCTAGTGGTATTATTGAAGATGTCCTTGTGAAAGTGGACAAATTCATATTTCCAGCAGATTTTGTGGTGTTGGACATGGAAGAGGAAACTGAAATGCCTCTTTTGTTGGGTAGACCTTTCTTGGCTATTGCTCAGGGTATGATTGATGTTGAACAAGGGAATCTCGAGTTAAGAATGAATGATAAGATTATCACCATCAATGTCTTTGATTCTATGAGACAAGCTTCTAATAAAGGTGATTGTTTCAGACTTGATATTTTAGAAGAAGAAGTGAAAGAAGAGAAATCTTCTAGTCAGGACCTTGATGAAGAACTTGAGGAACGTGATATTGTTCCTGTTAAGGAAGAAAAGAGTGTTGTGTTTGAGGTTCTTGAGAAGAAGGATTCTGACAAAGAAGATGGTGCCCCAAAAGTAGAGTTAAAGGAGCTGCCTGAAACTCTTAAATACATCTTCTTGGGTGATGAGGAGACTTACCCTGTCATCATTAATAAGGGGTTGTCTTCTGAGCAGGAAAGAAGGTTGATAGAAGTTCTGAAGGAACACAAGACCGCTATAGCATGGTCCATTTCTGATTTGAAGGGTATAGATCCTTCTTTTTGTACCCACAAAATTCTCATGGAGGAAGATGTCAAACCAGTGAGGCAACCTCAAAGGAGGCTTAATCCTATAATGAAGAAGGTGGTGAGAAAGGAAGTGGTGAAACTTCTTGATACTGGTATAATTTACCCGATTTCAGATACTGGTTGGGTAAGTCCAGTGAAGACTGTTCCGAAGAAGAGAGGTGTCACTGCGGTCCACAATGAAAAAAATGAACTAATTCCAACCATAATTATAACTGGTTGGAGGATGTGTGTGGATTACCAGAGTTTGAATGTCGCCAAAAGGAGGACCTGTGAGAGAGACACCGATACTCTGTCTCTCAAAGAAAACAATACTTGAAAGAGGTAACTGTCAGGCTCGTGACGTTAAACAAGCGCTCATTGGGAGGCAACCCAATGTAGAGTTTTTTCTATTATTTTATTTTCTAGTTAGTTATTTGTTTCCTTTGAACCTCTTGCTATGTTGACTATCTGGATTAAAATGCTGAGTTGTATGCTAAGATGCATTGACATATTGTTTTTTGAATTTGATTCCAACTGTTACTTTCTTTTATTTTATTTTTGAGATAAAGTTGGAATCAAATCTGGGAATGGTGGTTTGCTATATACTTCCGGCTTGATTACTTGTGATCTAATTACCCTATTGTCATATTATGTGCATTGGAAAATTTTTCTGGTTTTCAGGGTTCACAAGCTGGAAAGTCTAAGAAAAAAAAACTGGCGGCACCAAAAAAGGTTAAGACTTTTGCTTCTGCATCTTTTGATGATTTCCGGTTTGTTTCTGCGAAGGCCCAAGAAACCACCAGTTCCTCCGTTTGTATGATGACATGGAGGATTGATTATATCTCCTTACTGTTGGAGATTTATTGTATATATTTTTAGTTTACTTTTGTCTTTTGTTGTTTTAAGTGGTGACCTTTAGGTTGATGTTAAGGTCACTTAGACTATATTTTGGGTTGTATATGTCCTCATACTCTGATATTGTGCTGCTCTTACTATTATCCATCCTATGTTGTTTGTTCTATTGTGCAGCTGTGATAAGTCTTGGGTTTAGTTATTGCTGGGGACAACAATTTTCTAAATTTGTGAATGGGGAAACATTGTCATGCAGAATAGTTGCAGTGGAAGTGCACTTTATATCAGGGGAAATATTCTAAGCCGTTTTTATTTTTTGTTTTTCTTAGTATTTGTTATTTTTCTTAGTATTTTGATTGGTCTTGGAAAATATTTTCTGAGCAAATCCCAGGTTTAGATATGCTTTCCCTAGTTAACTTGACTAATTTCATCATAGAAAGCATGTTTTGTATGAACTTCTAGCATGATATTGCATGGACATGAGTAGAATTTATGATTGCTCGTTTGTTTGAATTTTGTGTCGAATGATTAATGATGACTGATGTTTCTTTTGAGAGTCTAGCTTGATACCATAGCTGGTTAGGTTTTGTGCTTAAACACTTATTTTTATTCTTTAGAGACCTCACTGTAATGGCATTCTAGAACTTGCTTTGTTTCTCTGTGATACACACATTGATTGAAATGATTAAGGCAATTTTATTCTTATTAGCCATGGCCAAATTGCCCACCTGTTTGATTTTTCCATTGTTAACCCCTTTGAGCCTGAGCATATATTTTCATGATTCTTGCTGATTGCTTAGCCATATTCCTATTGTCTTACCTTTGTTGAGATTGAAATGTTTGATAAGAAAAGAAAATCAATTGAGGTAAGCTCCACTGAAGCTAAGTAGTATCTCTCTAAAAAAAAATTATATCAAGATATAGAGAAAATGTATATAGCAATGTGAAAAAGGTGGGAAAATAAAAGGGGATGGATCCCAGATCTTAAAGAATAATGGAGCTTAAATTTGTTTGAGATTTAATTGTTTTGCAAATGTATATCAATGTTTCAATCTGTACTTATAATTTAGCTACTTCCCATAATTTCCTACCCCTAAGCCAGACCAAGTTACATCCATGTGAAGTCCTTTTGATCAATTGTGCATGTGTTAATGTTCTTTATCTTTAGGAACTCGAGAATATGATCAAGCTTATGGTAGTGCAATTGTTGTGGTGGATTGAGTGATTGTTATTCCCTCAAACACTTGAGTGTTGAGTGTTATATGTTATCTTGGTGAGAGGTGTTCAAGTTAGATTCTGACATTTTCATGAGAATAGAAGGCATTGTTAGGAGTTCTTTGCATTGATTCAGTCATGCTTAGCATAGTGATCTATTGATTGTCTGTGTGATGTTGTGCTAGATTGTGTTTTTTGGTTTTTCTATGTTTGGATCTTGTCTGTTGCTGGGGACAACAACGTTTAAATCTGGGAATGATTTGATATGCCTCTGGCAGATGTAATTTTCCAAGCTAAAAATGATAAGGATTAAGTCATAAAAGAGCAGTTTATTTACATATTTGCTTATTAGGTTGACTTTTCCATTTCAATGATATTTTTCACCTATTTGTTGTGTTTATATAAGGAGAAAGAAAGAGAAAACGAAATTTCAAAAGACTGTTGGTGCGAATCTGCACGGGCATGGGTTCTGAGCTGCACCGTGGAGACTTGGGTCATTTTCCAGAAAAGTGGCGCGATCTGGCGCCACTATGGCGCGATCCTGTGCCAACCAGATTCCCCTGGGCCACTTACCAGAGAAGTGGCGCGATCTGGCACCATTGTGGCGCGATCCTGCACCAGTTAGGTTGCAGACCTACGTTCCAGAGAAGTGGCGCGATCCCGCCCCAGTTTGCGAGAAAAAACACCGTGTTCTGAAAGGGCAATTTTGGAAGAAGTGAACCAGGTTTATGGACTTTGAGATTGTGTTAGACTCTTGGCTTGGATAGTTAGCTTGCAAGGTAAGCTTTCGTGTCCTCGGTTTAGCCATGTTGTGGTTCCACCATGTCCCATGGGGGTATGGTTATATGCATGCTGTGTTATATGTTTTTGATCGTGAAATACCCGGATATGTGTATCCAGATATTGATATCCGGATATTTATATCCGGATATGGGGTCCCTTGATATCCGGATATGGATATCCGGATATGTCCCCGACAAATATCCGGATATTTTGAGTTTGCGAGGAACAGTAGCTTACTGTTCATCCAGAACTGATGTTTGGGGGTTTGTGGACCCTAGATTGTTGAAGTTGAACTTCTGTTTTATTTGAACTAAGTCAGAATCATTGTGAATAAGGGCTTGTGGCTTTGTGTGAAGCCTTAAGACGTAAAACGTAAAGAAAGACGTTGTCTTTAAGTTGTATGCTTGTAGAGTTTGATTAGTGATATATATTTGGTCCATAACAAATTGTGATACTCATAACACTTTTTGAGGACAGAGAAAAACAAGGATTCCAGAAGGAGGAGAGGAACAGAGGATTGTTCTTAGTCTTATTTTTGTAATTACATTCTTTCATCTTTATCTTTTATAATTTTATGTCAGCCATGATCATGGTTGGCTAGTACTCTTTATTGTAGTTAGGGTCACAAACCCTATGTGAATCCTTGTTACAACGGATTGATTAATAATATTTTTTTTTATATTTATATTTATCTCTACTCTGTGCGTAATTTCTATCTTCTTTGTTAGAATTGATCAATCTAATAGTTGATGATAGTTTGAGGGTAAGAACCCTAGATAGGAATATTGAGAATTTTGATCTTGAAAGGGAGTAGGATAACAATTTGTATGCGTGCTAGGAACTGACGTATATATTATTGCAGATGTTTAATTTATCGTGCTCATTGCTTAATTTCATGAGAAACATCGCAAGGAATTGGGGTTAAAGGGTAACCTTGCAAGAAATTGAGGGTTAGCTATTTAATATTTTTAGATGATAAGTTATCTGAGTATTTATTTGAATGAGTATTTTAAATCACTCCAAAGTAAAAGGTGGGATCATATGGTGAGTGCACTCTAGCTACAATGTCTTCTCATATTTTATAAAATTAATCTCTGTTCTATTTTTCATAACAAAAAGTCCAAAAATACGTTTTTATTTTAGTTCTTATTATTACTCAAATCCACAATATTTTGTCACATTTATTTGATCTCTTTCTGTCTTAAAAGGAACGATTATTTGATATTTGATCATAATCCCTGTGGAGACGATACTTTTCTTATCACTGTATTACTTGTGCGATCGGTATACTTACCAGGTAGCATCAGCCATGTTGTAACTGATGATGGAGTTAAGGCAGATAAAAAGAAAATAATAGAAGCTATGGTTGATTGGCCTACACATCAATCCACTAAACAGTTATGGGCATTTCTTGGGCTAACGAGCTTTTATAGGAGATTTGTTAAAGGTTATGCTTCTTTGGCCCATCCTTTAACAGATTTACTCAAACAAGCCAAGTTTTCATGGAACAATGAAGCTGTTGTTGCATTTTTAGCATTAAAGGAAGCTATGTCTACAACCTCAGTGTTACAATTACCTGATTTCTCGTCTTCCTTCACGGTGGAATCTGATGCTTCCAAATTAGGAGCTGGAGCTGTGTTGTTGCAAGGTGGAAGACCAGTGTCTTATTTCAGTAAAAAGTTTGGTCCAAGATTGGCAGTTTCCTCTGCTTATGTAAGGGAATTGTATGCAATTACAGAAGCTATTAAGTAATGGAGGCACTACCTACTGGGTTCCCACTTTGTGATTAAGATTGATCATAAAAGCTTGAGGGAGCTTTTGAAGCAAACTATTCAGACAGCACATTAGTAGGGGTACATTTATAAATTGATGGGATACAACTTCACCATTGAATATAAATCAGGTATTTCAAATATTGTAGCAGATGCCCTTTCAAGGCAGCTTCCAGATGAAGAAAAAGCAGTATGTAATGCATTATGTTCAGAACCACTGCTGGATATTTCGTTGAAGGTTAAGGAGGATAACAGAACGGACCAAGAATTATTAGCCATTCATAAAAATATGGATGAGGGTACAGTTCTTAGCTGTGATTTTTCGAGGAAGGATGGCATGATTTTCCACAAGAACCGATGTTATTTTGGATCCAATTTGCCCCTAAAAGCATTGCTGTTGACAGAGGCTCATGCTACACCATTAGGTGGACATGCTGGAGTTCAGAGAATATTTTTGCGTTTATTTGCATCTTTTGTGTGGAGGAATATGCGGCAAGATGTTAAAAGATTTGTCAAGGAATGCAATATTTGTCAACAAATCAAGCACTCCACTCAGGTACCCTTCGGTATATTACAACCACTACCAATTCCACAAGCCATTTTTGATGATTTGACACTTGATCTTATCACTGCACTGCCTAAATCAAATGGCTATACCACTATATTGGTAGTTGTGGATAGGTTGTCCAAGTATGGCCACTTTGGTCCACTGCCTACAGCTTATACAGCAGTAATGGTAGAAAATTTGTTTTGTGAAATGGTAGTGAAACATCATGGGTTCCCAAGATCTCTTGTGTGAGATCGTGATCCCATTTTTATGAGTAAATTTTGGCGGCAACTATTTCAGTTGAGTGGAACGAAATTAAATGCCTCTTCAGCTATCATCCCCAATCAGATGGCCAGTCAGAGGTTACAAATAGGTACCTTGAACAATATTTGCGTGCTTTTTGTTCAGAGCAGAACAATAGATGGTATCAGTGTTTATGTTGGGTTGAACTTCATTACAACACAGCCATCCATTCTGCCATCAACATGTCACCATTCCAAGCAGTTTATAGAAAGGTTCCTACCTTGATTCCACAATACAACAAGTCATCAGTTCAAGTGGAGGCAGTTGACATGATGTTACAGCAACGAGATCAGGTGATGGCTTATCTCAAGACCAAATTGCAAAGAGCTCAGCAAAGGATGAAACTCCAAGCTGATCGACACAGACATGAAAGAACATTTTAGGTTGGTGACAGAGTGTTGATCAAACTGCAACCTTATCGTCAGGTATCGGTTGTGAGACGTGCAAGTCACAAGTTGGCCAAACGTTACTTTGGTTCTTATTGCATTGAAAAAGTGATAAGTCCAGTGGCTTATAGAGTAACATTACCACCAGGAAGCTTGATCCATCTCACATTTCATGTGTCTTCATTGAAATCATTCCATGGTTCAGCAGATATTAGTCATGAGCCATTACCTATTACAAGTATAGATAATAAACCTCTTCAGGAGCCAGTAGCATTACTTGCCTCCAGACATGTGTAGCAACGTGATAAGCAAGTGCTCCAGTTTTTGGTGCAATGGTCATCAGTTGTTCCTGAAGATGCATCATGGGAAAATGCAGAGGACCTTCGCCAAGCGTATCCAGCCCTACACCTTGAGGACAAGGTGACTCTTAAAGGAGGGGCAGGTGTTACATATAGTGTAACTAGAGAGAAGAGTGTGAGAGTCAAGGGGTACCCATCGCGGGCCTTGGATTATGTACAATAAATATTAGTTGCTGATGCATACGTGTAGTATAGGCAGTTGCTGATATATACGTGCAGTGTAGGTTGTTGTATACGTGTAATAATGGTTTACATTGAGTGAAGTGGTTGTGCCACATTGGCTAACTAAGTCTGCTATTAAATACCCACCATGGGTATGTATAAGGCATGCAATTAATCAATAAAGTTCAGAGGTTTTTACTTGTAAGGGTACGCGTCCCTTATCAGCAAACTGGCTAGCTAACTTTATTATAGACACTGAAGATTGTATTCTTCATCAAATTTGGTGGGATCCCCCACCTGGAATCCAGTTTCATATCTAGCGTTGTCAGTAAGACTAGAGCAGTGGTGTGCAGGAGTTAGGTGTTTTGTGGTTTCATTTGTTTTCAGTTTTTGGGCTTAGGCTTTTTATTACCCAAAAAAAGAGAGAAATAAAGGGCCTATTTGATTGTGTTTTGATTTTTTTTGTTCTTAAAACTGTTTTGTAAAATAGTTATGGAAACAGTTGTTTTCTATATTTTTTTCTTTTAGAAAGTTAAAAACAAAAACAGAAACAGAAAACAAAAACAACTCAGACATGTTCTTTAAATTTGATTTTAAAAACAAAAAAACAGTTATAATTTTCAAAACATTTTTTATAAAATAGATCTTACCAAACGAGTTTTTTTGTTCTAAAAGTTAAAAAACTGTTTTGTAGAACAGTATTCAAACTTTATTCTCACCATGATGTTAGCGTTCCGCTTGAACAGTATTCACTCTATCTCACGAAGAATATTTGTGGGGTTTATATAAAAAACATGGAATATTAAAAAAAAGCGAGTGGAAGAGAGTAAAAAAAAAAACCCCGCATGAACCGTAGCGTGGCGAACTGTACCCGGTCCAAATCCGCGACAATGTGCTTTTGGCGCCACTAGACAATAGACATCATCACCTTGTGAGTTGTGAGACTTGAGAGTGCAAATTTCAATTTCAGTTCTGAACAACGCACTGAGATATACAAAGAAGAAAGAGCTTCGCATTGTGACCTAACAATGGCGGAGACGATCTCTCCTATGGACATCGACGGCCACGACCTCACTTACCCTGCGAGGTCTGACAAGGGCAAAAGTGTCGTCGTCGGCAACCATCCCGGCGGCGGCAAGGCGATTCCGTGGGTCGAAAAGTACCGCCCTCAGTCCCTCGACGACGTCGCCGCTCACCGTGACATTGTCGATACTAGTAAGACTCTCTCTTCCCCTTTCATCTCTAGGGTTTATGATTCCTCTTCTTCCGCTTGCTTACCGAAATAGTTTTTCAGAAAGCGTCAGCATAATTTAGCCGAATATGAGAGTTTTCACTATTATAGTATAAGTTGCTTTTCTTCGTTTGATTTAATGATAATTGCCCCACTTATCCTCGTCCTAGGGTTTATACTCGTGGAATTTCATAGTGGAGATCATTTTATTTTATATTATTTTGTGTTTATTTTTGGTTTGGTTTGGTTAAAATGTGGAAATGAAAAAGGACTTGTAAGTGTACATTTTGTGATTATTATTATTATTTTTGGATCCATATTTGTTTGCAATTTAGTATCACACTATCACTGGTGTTTCTTGCATCTTGTTTGGTTTTAGATCTCATGTCATTCATTGTTTGTTCATTTGTTGGGTAGTTGATAGGCTGACCACTGAGAACAGATTACCCCATCTTTTATTGTATGGGCCTCCTGGCACGGGCAAAACGTCAACTATTCTTGCGGTGGCACGCAAACTATATGGTGCACAGTACCACAATATGATTTTGGAGCTCAATGCATCAGATGATAGAGGAATTGACGTTGTACGACAGCAGATTCAAGATTTTGCTAGCACTCAGAGCTTATCATTTGGGTTGTCTTCTCTGCCTATTATTTTCTCTGCTTGTAACTTCTTACTGGTTTTTATTGTGTTTGCTGTTTTATGACTGTAATGTAATAGATAGTGCTTTCTAGTTTTTATCGTTGGTCTATCTAATTTTAACTTGATTGTCAAATTGATATTCTTTGAGTTACTTTGTTATTATGTTGTGATTGCCTTAGCCATAGTGTCCATCAATATAATCAGCTACAATTGAACTTTAAAGCTTTAGAAATTTTTGTGTTGTATATGGAGTTAATATGTCATGTAATCAAGTATAATTTGCCTTGCATTCATTGTTCAGTGTTGCTGAGTTTTCAGGGTTCTGCACTAATTAGTGAGTTCCAACTTCCTAATACCAGTCCATTGGTCAAGCAGAGGATCTTTATTGTTTTTTTTTTCTTTTTCTTGTTTCCTTTTTCTGGTCCTTTATCTCTGTACTGCAAATTTATTTCTCCAAAAGTTGTTGTAGTGTTAAATGTTGTTTTCCCCCCCAAATTTAACATTCTCTGATTATTATTGTCTCTGTCCTGCAAATCTTGTATTAATTTATGAAATAAGAATTCCAGATTTCGATGTATATTTTTTAATGTAATTTCCATGCTGAATGCTGGACAACTAGGGCAGTTATATTGTAAACAGTTTCCCCCCATTATGTGGATATAGCACTTAAATCGTTCAAGGCAACATGAGGATATTGTTTATATAATTCCTTTTGTTCTTTTCAATTTTCAGACATGATGGTTCTGAATTTTAAAGGACTTGGTTCTTTTGTTGTGTCATATTCTAGTTCCCCCCCCCCCCCCCCCCCCCCCCCCCCCCCCCCCCCCCCGCTTGCATATGTATTTAATCAAGAAGTTACATGGATAGAAGTGTAACTAAACTTGCAACATTTCCTTTGGGGTTTTTGTTGTTCTGGAAGTGTCCTGAAACAGCAAGTTTTGCCTTAACTGACTATCTCATGTTCTCTGTTTAGTGTCAAGTCCTCTGTAAAACTGATCTTGCTTGATGAAGCGGATGCCATGACAAAGGATGCCCAATTTGCATTACGTAGAGGTATGCTCTATTTTTTATACCCTATTTAACTTGTGTATATAGCTTCAATCTATTTTCTTGTGTTATAATACCCTTCATCTTGTTTTTGGTGCAGTGATTGAAAAATATACAAAAAGCACTAGGTTTGCACTTATCTGTAATCATGTAAACAAGATCATTCCTGCACTGCAATCAAGATGCACTCGGTTTCGGTTTGCCCCTCTTGATGCTGTCCATGTCACTGAAAGACTTAAACATGTTATTAAGGCTGAAGGGTATGTTTCATGTTCTCTGTGATCTGTCTTCATGCATTAGTTTGACTCTGAAGATAGCTTTTGCCATGTTATTTTCTCGCATTATCCAGAATCTTCTTTGTGAGAATTTGTGTTGTATTCTATTCTCTTAGTTGGGGGCTTGTGCATATTGAGTGCCAATATAATGATAACGAAGCAAATGAAGCTTTCGTTGGTTATCTCAAGAGCTTGTATGTATTTTGTTAATGTTTTAACACATCAATAGTTTATCTGCTGAAAGCTGTAAGATTGGTCTTTTCTGACAGTTGACTTTTTTTAGTACAATGTGTAAACGGTTTCATGTGAAAAATAATATTCAGCTTCTCTTGGGTCTCAGTTAATTTGGAGGGCAGGTGACAGGAGAGGGAAGATGTGCTTCCTGTTTTTCTCCTGGCTCCATCATTTTAGCATGCGCATCCATTTGCATTCAGTCCATTATAGAAGGTTATTACAAAGTGTCCTTATATGATTGTAATTACCCAATTCAGAAAGATCTTCTTAGTAAGGTGTTGCACTTTTTTTCCATTTTATTTTCAATATTTTATATGTAAAATCTGAAATTATGAATATTTAAAAAGAAAAATATTATAAGGCCAAATGCAGATCATAGTAACAGTAGTTTAGCTTGAACTTTATTTTATATTAAAAAAAAAACTAAAAAAAGTTGGCTGTCTGTGTAAACAAAAGTTGAATAGTTGGATTCTTGCATTCATTTGTTTATGTATGCAGAAATAATCCATGAAAAGGGATATTATATTCTCTCGTTAATACTGATTATTGAATCATAGGGTCTGGATACTCTATAGTTGAACTGCATGTGCAGTCAGAGAAATATAGAAAGCGCATGTAGATCCCACAATTTCAAAAATTATAAGACCCAAATCTCGCATCTATCTATTTGTAACTGCTCTGCAGGTCTTCCAAATCGTGGAATTATATTGGATCTTTTTATTTGATTAGTCTGATCAAATTGTTAGGGTAAAACTTGTTTGTTTTACTTCAAGTTATAAAGTTATTGAGGAATCCTGTAGATTTTCTAAAATTTTTCATAAGGAAACCATTAAATTATACGTCCAGTAAAATTCACAATTTGAATGGCATACTCTGCCTTTAAATGTCAAGTGGAAGTATAATATTGGAAGGTATTAATATAATTACGGCATATATTAAATTGGTTGTACATGCTAATATCCTTCATTTTAAACATCTCATACCTATGGCCCCGCTACTGGATAATCACCTTACTATATTTCTATTAACAGTTGTAAGTTGTAACATTGCGATTCAGTTTTCGGCTTAATAACTTCAATATGATGATTAACATTTTGTAATTTGACTAGGCTTGATGTTCAAGACAGTGGCTTAGCAGCGCTTGTTCGACTTAGCAATGGTGATATGAGAAAGGCTTTGAATATTCTTCAGGTAGCTTATTGACAACTTTCAATTTTCTTATATACAAATCTACCAGCTTGTCTTTTTATTTTAATGTTTATTGTTTTCAAGTAAAGGAGAAATTGTACCTGATGTACCGAATCAAACTCCATTTTGGGAATGAATACTACACTGTTTTAGTATCAGCCCCCCCCTCAACTCACGTAGACACACATACTGGTCTGAGATGTGTACAGAACCATACTGTGATATATAATGCTTGGTTTGAAACATACGGCCATAAAAAGTATGGAAGCTTTGGTCATACATGGTGAAGTCTTGACATGACAATTACTAATTTCAGTATTTTCACTCAAAGATGACAATACATGGTTTGAGGCTGTAAATTCTTGAATAACTTCTTTACTATAGATTCTTGAAACTTTTCAACTTTAATGACTTGCAATATATAGTACTAAATTATATATACTGGATTCATGATTTTATGATCCATTATTTGATAATTTTCCATTATATACATGTGATCTGATGATTTGTATACATATACCATGTAAATTTGTGTTTCTTCTGATGTCAATTAAATTTACTAAATGGTAAAGTGAATTGGCATTACTTTTTTTGGAGAAGTATGACGTATGCTGGGTGTCATGGGCTTTTTTTCATCATTAATAACTGAGGATGTAGATATAGTTTGCAATTTCATCGAATATGATATTTAGGACTGCTTCTGTATGTCTTGCCTTATTTTGAACTTGAAATGTATAAAGAAAAGGAAGGAAAAATAGAATATGAGGGGGACTAAATGTTTATATTGGAAACATCTTTCTTAAGTAAATTTCCCATTTAATATTCTCATTTTCGTTTTTCTTGGGTCCAAATGCTTGTTAGTATTCTTAAACTTTGTTTTTCAGCTCCCATGATTTTCTTTCACTCTCATCTTGTATCCAAGTGTCCAGGACAACTAACAATTGGCAATTCCTAACCATGAGAACTATGTTATGAATTCTTATATCTGGAATTATTGTTTCTTTTGTATTAGTGGATCCTAGATGACATATTCTGTTGCTTTAATATTTGTGCAGTCAACACATATGGCTTCTCAGCAGATAACAGAAGAAGCTGTTTACCTGTGCACTGGAAATCCATTGCCCAAAGACATTGAACAGATATCCTACTGGCTTCTAAATGAACAATTTGCAGATAGCTTTAAAAGTATTAAATGATCCGTTACCCTTTATAATGGTGTTTAATATTTATAAGCAATTTATGATTTTTAATTCGCATTATTTCAAATAGGAGTATATGAAATCAAGACAAGAAAAGGATTGGCCCTGGTAGATATTGTGAGAGAAGTGACAATGTGAGTCTTATGCATCATACTGACTGTCCAACTTCCACGCAATTTATTTTATTGATCTTGTTTTGATTATATTGTTATCACAGGTTTGTTTTTAAGATTAAGATGACTCCAGCTGTCCGAGTACAGTTGATGAATGATTTGGCAGACATAGAGTATGTATTACTGTCCTACTTTTTTTTACATGCTATTCTCCTTCTGTCTGCTAACCAGAACAGTGGTAAAGCTGTTCTTTCATGACTAAAAGGTCATGTGTTCGAATTCAGGAAACAGTCTTTTTGCAATTATGCAAGGGTTAGACTGCGTACAAGGATTACTTCCACCCCACACTCGTTAGTCGAGTTTAATGGGGAGTGATTTTTTTTTTTTTTTTTTTATTCTCCTTCTGCCTGACCTAACGAACAGATGTCTTGAGTTACATCAACATTTCTCTAGAAACTGTAAAAAATATATGTATAACTAATTTAATATTTATGTAATATGCCAACATGGAGTAATAATCCATACATTTGTATGCATTGGATATATATGCATAAATTATAATTAATAAAGTAAATCTTAACCTTTGTACTGTTTGTTACTTTCAGCTTTTAGTGAACATGTTCTCTAAGGCTCAGAAACGTGCAGCTTTCTATGGTTGTTGTTTGTGAATATTAATAGTTAAGACAATTACTGTTCACTAATCAAAATGTTTCAGCTTTCAACCAAAACATTTTAACATCCTTGTGAATTTTCGTGTTCTAAAAAGAACTCGTGTTGTTTTTCTTGTGGATTCCTATAAAAAGTCTAGGCCGAGCCTTAAAAAAATTCCCATAGTTCTGCACCTAAGGTTTTACTTTTCCCTTGTTGATAATTAATCCAAAATAACCATTCATGTACCTACTTATATGCTTTGTCATTTTCATGCTGTTAGGTACGTGTTAGGTGGCAGCAGGTATAATGTGGGGCTCTAGTAATTTATAAAAATGCCTTAGATAGGTCTACTCGTGTCCCTGCCCCCCCCACCCCCCTATTTCTCTTTTTTCTTTATCTCCCGTTGCAGTTTCCTCCTCCTTTTCAGTGGTTGAGCGCAGATAGCCTGAAATTTGGATTTTGGGTTAGTGCACCCTGGGATTTGGTTTATCTGGTTTGTCATTACTTATATTAGAGATGATATCATCGCATAACCTTACAACATAAAAGTACGAAGTATAATATGAAAATTTAATAGTCAATGATGGATCTAAGGAAAGAAGTTGTATATTCTCCTTTTTGGTTCTTGGAATTATATGCCCACTTATGATAATGGGAATGACATTTCATCTCTTCCAGGTACAGATTAAGTTTTGGGTGCAACGATAAGCTTCAGCTTGGATCTGTTATTGCTTCTTTTACCCGTGCTAGATCTGCACTGGTTGCAGCTGCTCAATAACCTATTCCCGAATACGATCCCCTGTGTGTTATTGCTTTCGCATGCCTATTTGGCTTGGCTTCTTTGATTTCCATGGCAACTGTCGTTAATATTGAGAATGACATTGTAGTGTCTCAATTTGTGTAAAGAAATTAACTGTGTTTATGCCTTTCAACTCCTGATGAGTTTTCACTTAGAAGAATTTTCACAAAATTTTGAAGTAGGACATCTTTAGCTTTAATTTTATTGACATGATGTTACTGCTACTTATTTTAAGAGTGACACAATTAGGTTCAGACATTAAGATCGAAAACTGTTATGACATCAAGACAATGGAAGTCCTTAACATAGATAATAGCTTATGATTTTAAGGCTTTATTTTTATGTTCTCTAATAATCATAAATGTCTTTGTTTTTAATTTTTTTTAAAAGGAATGGTACAATAATACATTTGATGCATTAATTATCCTAGTAATTGGTGAATACATATAAATAGTTCTTATATTATGTCTATATCAGTACCATTTTTGAAAAGACAAGCCGCACTAAACTAAAGATGCAACGTGCCAAAAATGCAAATGCCGAACAACTCCTATCAAAATGTAACATCTCAATTCATCGTTCTCGTCCAGTTTCTCAAAATCGACGATATTCCGCTCTACAAAAGAACAAGCAACAAAAACCAGAGGGTCGAACGTTGAACCAAATTCATATCCTCACGTTAACAGTTATGCAAATATGCGCGCAAGATACGTGACAACAAGTAATATATGACGTATTTGAGGCCCTAATATTATTTCCACAAGGATTTTTGGCGTTTTTGACTTGATTAAAATTTGCAATTGCTAAAACTGAATCTAATATAAAAAGAGAGTAAAAATAAAAACACAGTAATCACAAGACTAATTTCAAATATTACTGATCAGTGATTCTATTTTTTTAGGATTTTCAGAATTGATTTCTTGGGCTAAAGAGTGAAAAATGGAAGGAAAACAGATTAGATATATGATGTAAAAAGATTTTTATATAAAGAAATTGTAAACAGAACTATGATTGAAATATTAAAAATCAAAGGAAAAGAAATATGAGTTGGTGAAAAATAGGTTGAGCTTCGGTTTACCCTTTCCCAACAGCAATAAAATGACTGTCAATTAAAGATTATTAAAATTCAATTCTCAGTTAACGGATCACTTCTTGTTGATTTTAATCTCTTAAAATCATTTTATCCTCAACACTCATTTACACATCTTTGTGCTAAATGAAGTAAGGACTCATACATTACAAGTCCAAAATCACATGGTGGTTGTCCTCATCTCTGAGTGACAGCCCTTGAATGCTCTCACACTCAAGTCCATGTGACTAACACATTTCCAGAATTAGTCACTTCTCAATGACTACTTCCTAACATAATATCTACCATCAGGCCTTAATGACAGAATATTTAATTACAAGCACAGTGTTAAACAACTGAGAATCAAAGTTTAACAAAAGTAATTAACAAACATCTATTACTGTGGTTCGGGTAACCTACACCCAACCTTGAAAGGTTTAGCTCATACCCATAAGGGTTGAGCTACAAACAACAAACGAAATTAAAACGTACAGAAACTTAGAGTGCAGAAAAATAAAAGGACAGTACGAGTCCTAATAACCGGAATAGCCTCAGTGCTGTACTGACGGGTTTAAATCCAAATAAAAACTCATTACAGTACCAGAAAAATGAAACTAAAACTAAAGAAGAAAAAAAAATGGAAAAGAGAAATGAAAAAGAGGAAGAAGCAGCTCCCTACAGTGACGCTCTTCCTTCTTTTATATCCGCTTCTTTTGCATGTGAAAACCTTACGACCCTTGCATCAACAGCCACGTGTCCTCACTCTCACGCTTTGATCATCCCTTACGCAAGCATCTTCTTTTTCCACGCCCACTCCTTGCAACAACCCGCAATCGCATAACAACCTCAAGCTAAAGATTCTGTATTTTTCTCCTTTTCTATTTTTTTCAATGACGTGGCTGGTTGGTTGATCTATATGGGTGAGAATCAGCGCACCAAAAAGTTTTGTGGCTCAATGCTTTTACACACTCAGAGACAAGTGAGGTTGGGTGACTCAATAAACCAAAGATTAAGAATGGCTAGAGTTTGGTTGAGCTTGATTTGGAGTGAATTTAGTTTATTACGATCGCTGCTCTTTCTTTTACTCAGCCTTGATTTTCATTTACCTTTCTACCCTTGCATTGGGTCATTGACGTGGGCTGATTTTTGTATGCCATGCTCTCTGTGTTGGCTTCTTTTGGACTTGGTCTTTTGGGCTTTCAATATTCTGCAATAACAACCAAATACAAGTCTCACAGCACAATTTAAATCAAAACACACTAGAAATGAGGCATAAATAGCAGGGAACAAGTATAAAGAGTTATCACTCACGCAACTCAAGAACGGGAGAAGTTACTTGGACTAAACCCAGCACCAATAGCACAATTGCTTGTCAGATAAGAATGATGAGAACGAGGAGAAACCTCACTACTAATAAAATTTTCTTTTCAGTGACTTACTAATAAAATTTGTCATGATTTAAGTAATTGAAAAGAAAAAAAAATTGTTTTATTACGAGTGATTTGATATCATTATATTCATTTTCATTACAGTGACATTAATATATTATTAATTATTTAATAAAAACATCAGCATTTACTATCTAACAATAATAATAATTCAACAAATTATTAGTTCTTAGAAAAATAGAATATTGTTTTATGCGAAAAACAAAATAATAGTGTGGGTCTGAGGCGCATGCGTTGAGATCATATTTCGAATAAATTTGATATATGACTATTTTTTATCAGAGTTTAAAATTTAAAATAACATTTCTGAGGTAAAAGTTACTTCTTCTTTTTTCATTTTTCTGAACAATAATAATTTTATTAAAAATTTGTTTTTTTTTTGTTTTATCATAAAAGTTTACACTTTTATTAAATAGTTAATAATATATTAATATCGCTATAATGAAATATATAATATTACTATAATAAAATAATTGTTTTTGTTTTAAATTACTTAGGTTATGGCAAATTTTAAGCTGCTGGTTTCCAAGAAATGTGAAAAAAAGAAATTGTTTACCAAAAAAAAAAAACAAGAAGAATTAAAAATCAATTTTGAATATTTGTATTGAGACGACTCTCCTAATATTATTTGCTCTATTTAAGATTCAAACTTGAAATCCTAAGGGGAACAAATTTCTTGTCACTTGAATTAACACTTATTAATTCTCAATAAATTATAATCATTAAATTAATGAAAATCAACGGTGATTAGTTTAATAGTAAGAGTTATAAAATATTTCAGTAATAAGTATAACTGCCCCTAATATTTAATATTATTTTTAGTCAATAATTATATCCCTTGCTTTCATAATAAAATGCCCTCCAGCTTGATTTTTTTGAATGATTATTAGTCGTTAGAAAATATTGAAAGATTATGACTCATTATAAAATTAAATGGAGAATTGTTTTCCTACATAACACAAGATAAAATAATTATCCTACAAGACACGTATAGAGGAGAGAGAATATAAGAGAAAAAATGTATAAATAAGTCCCATCTTTTTATATGTGTATAGAAAATTGTTTTATCTTATGTTATATAAGAAAAAAATTCCCTAAATTAAATTCAGTATTCAAGATGGTATATGAATTTTGTACATGGATAGTTGTTTCTGATCCATGGTTAATATTATAAGGACAAATTGGGGTGGGACGAATTGATTGGATTTGGATGGTATATGAATTTAGTAATCTCACAGAATTGGGTTAAACATAAGAGAAAAGGATATATGCTTAGCCTAATTATGTGAGAATACGCAATTTTGCCCAAGTCTGTATCTTTGGTCCATAGGAATCTACATCTGCTGCATGTAGATTTGGTTTTAGAGCCGACATCTTCATTATTTGTTTAAGAGTAAACAATTATTTATCAATATGAATTCAGAAATGAATCCTTTTATGTTTCTTTTTCTGATCATGTGATGCGTTATATATCAATCATTAATTAAAAAACTTTACGGTTATGAATTAAAATGATGATATTTACTTTTTCATTTTATGATCTTTATCATTAAAATTTTGACTAATAATTTGTCATTGTCCGATTGACATTTACCATATGAGAAGGTCATATTGAAAGAGATATGAGAGATCCATTCCAATCTAATGATTTTACTGTTCTATCTCAATCTAATGATAAATTTTTATAGGAAGTTGTTCCTTTTTCAATGCTTGGCTCAAGTCCCAAAAGGTTGGAACTCTCCATTTTTGGTGCAAGGCTCAAGGGTCATAACCTTTGAGTGGTTTAATGTCTCTCCATAAATGAAGGTATAAGGCTCAAGAGACACATCTTTTGAGTGATTCAATGTCTAGAATCATCTCCCTCCCTATATAAGCTTGTAGTGTGTGAGGTTTAGAGATATGAAAAAGAATTTGAATACCTCTAGATAGAAGTTTGAGTGAAACCTCTTTAGGAAAGTTTGATATTACCACCGTTGTAGGTGAAGTTTGATTGTACCTTTAGTGAAAGACTAGGGATGTTTGAATCTTGTAACCCAATATTCTTATAGTGGAAGTTTGATTCTGGACTAGTGTTTCATGGGTTTTTACTTCTTCACATTGGAGAAAGTTTTCCCCACGTTAAACAAATTGATTGTGTTCTTCTCCGTTTCTCTCCACTTGCATTTTACTGTTTCACTTCCGCAATTGACTTGAGGGTCCGACTTGACCCAACAATGGTATCAAAGCCCGAGTTCGACGGGTTCTGAGGGAGACAAGATGGAGACCAGTGGCATAACTCATGACAGAGACATGTTCAAGCTGACCGCGAACAATTTCACTTATTGGATACCGATGATGGAAGATCATCTCTACTGCAAAGATTTACATGAGCCCATTATCCTTGATGAGAGACCGACAGACAAAATCGATAAGGAGTGGGAGATCCTAAGTTGTAAGGCGGTAGCTACAATCAGGAAATACATAGAAAAAAAAGCCTCTTTGAGCAAGTGTCCGAGTTCACGAACGCGTACGAATTATGGAACAAATTGGAGTCTATGAGAAAAAGACTCCCAGGAACAAAGCACAATTGGTTCGCTGACTTGTGAAGTTGGAATAAAAAGACGACATGAGCATGATTGAACACCTCAACACCTACAAAGGGATTGTGAATCAGCTGTCAAAAGCTGAGATGAAAATTGATGACGAGATGCAAGCTTTGCTGCTGTTGAGCTCGCTACCAGTAAGTTGGGATACTCTGGTGGTGACTTTGAGTAATTCGGCTCTAGAAGGAAAATTAAAAATGGATGCCATGACAGACAGCCTCCTGAATGAGGAAGCCAGGAGAAGGGAGCGAGGTATAACCAGCACGTCTGAGGCGAATGTTGCTGAGAACAAAGAAAAGTTCGACTCCTAGGGTCGTGACAGACGTGATAAGTCCAGAGGGCGGTCAAGGACGAAATATGAATTGAAGTGCTTCTATTGGGGGAAGACAGGGCATAAGAAGCTAGACTCCAGGACTCTGCAGAATGAAGAGAATAATGACTCTGTGAAGTCGGATCAGATTATTCCCAAGAAGAGGGAATACAATAGCACCACTGCGGTAGTTGCCAACTCAGATGTCGAGATATTCCTCCTTGGTGAGGACAATTATTTGAATGTTGCATATGATGACTGCACATGGATTGTTGACTCTGGTGCCTCCTTCCACGTTACTCCACACAAAGGATTTTTCTCCTCTTACCGAGGTGGTGATTTTGGAGTCGTGAAGATGGAAAATCAGGTAACCAGCAAGATTGTTGGTGTCGGTGATGTGACCCTAACCACGAATATCGGGTGCCGACTTGTTTTGAAAGATGTAAGGCATGTTCCTGACATGCGATTTGTAACATCCCAAGAGTTGGCAAGGGCAGGGAGTGAACGCCGGTGCGAAAGGGCAAGGACAATGAGCGGCTCATGCCAAATCTTGCAGCTTGGGGGTTCATGAATAAATCGAATCAATACCCGAAAGAGAGGGATTCCAGAGACTGTGCTGGTATAGGACGGTAGAGTTGGGAATAACTTATAAGAATTAATTGGTACTACCTATACTAACAAGATGCATCTACTTTTCGCTAGCCCGGATCAGAAGAACTCCACAGTTAAGCGTGCTTGACTTGGAGCAATTCAGGGATGGGTGACCTCTTGGAAAGTTTTCCCGAGAAGATTGCGAGTGAGGACAAAGCACGCTGAAAAGTCTCGTGTTAGTGTGTGGGGATAGTTATTGATTCTTGTAAGTTTCCAGGTGTTACAAGTTGTATCAGAGCAGGGCCTCTCTTCCAGTACGATGTGGTTCGAGGACGAACCAGGCGGAAGCTGGTGGGCATGTAACATCCCAAGAGCTGGCAAAGGCAGGGAGTGATCGCCGGTGCGAAAGGGCACAGACAATGAGCGGCTCATGCCAAATCTTGCAGCTTGGGGGTTCATAAATGAATCAAATCAACACCCGAAAGAGAGGGATTCCAGAGACTGTGCTGGTATGGGACGGTAGAGTTGGGAATAGCTTATAAGACATAATTGGTACTACCTATACTAACAAGATGCATCTACTTTTCGGTAGCCGGATCGAAAGAACTCCACAGTTAAACGTGCTTGACTTGGAGCAATTCAGGGATGGGTGACCTCCTGGGAAGTTTTCTCGGAAAGTGTGCAATGGGAATTTTTTTCCGGAAAGTGTGCAAGTGAGGACAAAACACGCTGAAAAGTCTCGTGTTAGTGTGTGGGGATAGTCGTTGATTCTTGCAAGTTGCCAGGCGTTACACGATTGAACCTAATCTCGGTAGGCAAGCTTGAACATGCCGGGTTAGTGAACTACTTCGGTAATGGTAGATGGAAGCTGGCCAAGGGAAACTTGGTTGTTGCCCAAGGTAAGGAGGAAGGCTCCTTATATGTGATGCAAGGAAAGATAAATGGTGGAGAAACCAATTCTGTCCGAGATGGACATAGCTTGGAGCTGTGGCACAAGCGCCTCGGCCATATGAGTGTCAAAAGGCTCCAAATCCTGAACAAGAAAGGATTATTGACAGGTTTGAAAGGCCAAGCGTTGGAGAGTTGCACGCACTGCCTAGCTGGAAAACAACATCGAGTTTCTTTTGTGAAATCGGATCAACCCAGAAGACGCATGTATATTCTTGACCTCGTCCATACTGATGTTTGCTCCATGTCAGAGAGATCCCTTGAAGGAGCTCAATATTTTTTTTTCTCTTATTGATGATCATTCTCGCAAAGTGTTGATATATTTATTGAAATCTAAAGACCAGGTACTTCAAGCCTTTAAAGAATTTCGTGCTATGGTCGAAAGGGAGACTGGCAAGAAGTTGAAAGTGGTCCGATCTGACAACGGTGGTGAGTACCGCAACCCATTTGATGCTTACTTAGAGCCACTGGGATCCGACTTGAGAAGACACCCTCCAAGACTCCGCAGCTGAATGGACTTGCTGAAAGAATGAACCAGACAATTGAAGAGAAGGTCCGAAGTATGTTGTCCAATGTTGGATTGCCGAAATCATTATGGGGAGAAGCCGTCCGAACTACTATTGACTTGATTAATCTCTCACTATCACGGCCACTTGAAGGAGAAATTCCAGAAAAAGTCTGGACAGGTCGGAAAGCGACCTATGATCACCTGAAGGTGTTTGGATGCCGAGCTTTCGTGTATATCCCTAAAGATGAAAGGGAAAAACTTGATGCAAAGACAAAGGAATGTATTTATCTAGGTTCACCAAAATCCGAGTTTGGTTTTCGACTTTGGGATCCAATCAACAAGAAGATAGTGAGAAGCCGAGATGCGATCTTTCATGAAGATGAGACCATTCATGACATCTCGAAGCTCAAAGTCCAGGTTTCTGTCCGACGTGAGGAACCGATTCCTTCTGTTTGAGCTGAAGCAGGGGAAGAAAATCAAGAGAATGAAGAAAATGATGACCAACAACAAGCTCATGATGACCAAGATACTGATGTCCGAGTTGATGATGAGATCCGGGATAAGAATCACGAATCGGGTTCTCAAGCTGAAGAATAGTCGAGATATCCAACTCGAGAAAGAAGATCCTCTATAAGGTACCCACCTGATGAATACACCGTTGTTGCTGAAGACGGTGAGCCTCAGAGTTATGATGAGGCTGTGACGAGCTCAGAGAAGGAAGAATGGGAAAAGACAATGCAACACGAGATGAAGTCTCTGCACGAAAATCAGACTTATGAGCTGACCGAGTTGTCTGAAGAAAGACGAGCTCTAAAGAACACGTGGGTTTACAAAATCAAAAATGAAGAGAACGACCAGAAGCTGAGATACAAAGATCGGATTATAGTGAAAGGCTGCAATCAGAAGGAGGGAGTAGACTTTGAGGAGATTTTTTCTCCTGTGGTGAAAATGACCTCGGTCCGAACCATGTTAGCCATGGCGGCTTCGATGGACCTCGAGGTAGAACAAATGGACGTGAAGACAACATTTCTTCACGGTGACTTAGAAGAAAAGATATATATGGAGCAACCAGAAGGATTCTGATTTTCAGAACAAGAAGACTTGGTATGCCAGTTAAATAATAGTCTATATAGCTTGATGCAAGCACCTCAGCAGTGGTACAAAAAATTTGAATCCTTCATGACTGAGCATAAGTTCTTGAAGACTGAGGCGGACCACTGTGTATTTGTGAAGAGGTATGAGACTGGAGATTTTCTGATCTTGTTGTTATATGTTGACGACATGCTTATTGTAGGGAAAGACAAATCGAGGATAGCTACCCTAAAGAAGGCATTGAGCACATCCTTCGCAATGAAGGACCTCGGCCCTGCAAAGCTGATACTCGAAATCAAGATTATCCGAGATAGACAAAAGAAGTTACTGTGGCTGAGTCAAGAAAAATACATTGAGAAGATTCTGAAAAGATTCAGCATGGAAAAAGCCAAAACAGTGAGCACCCCCTAGCCGGACACATAAAGATGAATCAGAAGCAATGCCCGAGATCTGATGAAGACAAAGTTGAGATGCTGAAGATCCCGTTCCGATCCGCTATCAGAAGCTTGATGTATGAAATGGTTTGCACTAGACCCGACTTGGCATATGCTGTTGGAATGGTATCTATCGAACCCTGTCAAAGAGCACTAGGAAGCAGTGAAGTGGATCTTCAAGTACCTTCGAGGTACGAACAACTTATGCCTCCAATTTGGAGAAGGTAGAGCCGATTTGCAAAGATACTCAGATGCTGATTTAGGGGGAGATGCTAACTCGAGAAAGTCGACGACTGGATATTTGATGATCTTTGCAGGAGGAGCTATCTCCTGGAAATCAAAATTGCAGAAGTGTGTGGCACTTTCGACAACCGAGGCTGAATACATAGCCGCAACTGAGGCTTGTAAAGAAATGTTATGGATGAAGAAGTTTCTTGCTGAACTGGGCCATGATCAAGACAAGTACGAGCTGAAGTGTGACAACCAAAGCACAATTTATCTTGCGAAGAACTCGACCTATCACTCTCGCACTAAGCACATTGACGTGAGCTATCACTGGATCAGGGATGTGGTGGAGGATGGACAGCTCGCACTTGGCAAAGTGCACACCGACCTAAATTGGTCGGATATGATGACAAAACCATTGCCAGCAAAAAAATTCGAAGATTATTGTGAAGGTGTCGGACTGATGCTGATCCCGACGCATTGAAGTCAGAAGGGGGAGATTTATTGGGAGTTGTTCCTTCTTCAATGCTTGGCTCAAGTCCCAAGAGGTCGGAACTCTCCATTTTTGGTGCAAGGCTCAAGGGCCATAACCTTTGAGTGGTTTAATGTCTCTCTATAAATGAAGGTGCAAGGCTCAAGGGACACATCCTTTGAGTGATTCAATGTCTAGAATCATCTTCCTCCCCTATATAAGCTTGTAGTGTGTGAGGTTTAGAGTTATGAAAAAGAATTTGAATACCTCTGGAGAGAAGTTTGAGTGAGACCTCTTTAGGGAAGTTTGATATTACCACCATTGTAGGTGAAGTTTGATTGTACCTCTAGTGAAAGATTAGGGATGTTTGAATCTTGTAACCCATTATTCTTATAGTGGAAGTTTGATTCTGGACTAGTGTCCCATGAGTTTTTACTTCTTCACATTAGATAAGGTTTTCCACGTTAAACAAATTGAATGTGTTCTTCTCCATGTCTCTCCTCTTACATTTTACTGTTTCACTTTCGTAATTGACTTGAGGGTCCGACTTGACCCACAATTTTTTAAAAAGTTTAATTCTTTTATCTTTTAGAGAGAGAGAAATGTACAATTATTTGATCAAAAGAGTAACAATTGAGATTATAAATAATTATACAATAAATTATGAAGTTCTTAATAACTTATTTCTTAAATTTTCGATCAACTATAATAGTATACACTTTATATTTTTAAAGTGTAATTCCTACTTTGAGTTGTGAATTTTCTATTTTTCATTTGATTATGTGAAATAGGTGTTGGTGTATAGTTATAGATTACTTGGTCGTCGATCACTTATCTCTAAATTGTTTCATGGGTTGGTCAATTTGTACTTGGCTTCACGTTTTCAGTTTAGTTTGATAACTACTCAACAAAACGTCTTAAATAGTTAAATTTATTTTTGGTGAAGAAGAAGCAAGAATAAGAGTCCAAAGTCCAAACCTAAAGGGAAGAAAGAGCAAAGCTATCAACTAACAAATGGAATACAATTTGGGGGAAGAAACCAAATGCAACTAGTCACTCATCAATGTTTTCATACATATATCTATTTTTTTAAAGGTTTAAAAAGAGAAAAAATCTTCTATTATGTTAAGACCTAATATTTTTTTTTAAAACTAAATGAAAAGGTTAATATTAGTTTTATATATCTACCAATAAGAACAAAATTAAAATTTACTATAGTTTGATACCCTACTAATAAAATTAGTTTATAAATAGAGAATCAATGTGTGCAAGTAGACACAATTAACAAGTAATATAAAAGTTGATGTGAGGGGTTATCGTGTTGGGACAGGGTCTCTCAAATAGTTCACACGGAAGCATTTATCAGTAAGCAACATGAGCCTACCGCTCGACACTCTAAGGTTGAATTGGTCAGCACTACAAGCTTACCGGGTTGCACACATAATCAAAAGGTATGAAGTCTTCAAGCTTACTGCTCAGCAATTCGGTCTTACCGATTGTCAATACTAGTCTACCGGCCGGCTAACAAAAATAATCAGTTATAGACGACCGGTCAAGAAATGCAAAAAAAAAAAGAAATGCAAAAGACGAGAGATTGAGAAAAAAATACAACAAATTTTAACGTGAAAAACCTCCTCTAAGGCAGAGGAGTAAAAACACGCACACGTCCATCATGCTCCGCTAGAAGAGCTATAGAGTATCACGATACCATGACCGTTTTACAAATGAGGTATGGATCTACTTGGACCTTTCACCGTAGCTGAAAGACAACTCTGCTGGTTGATAGTCACTTTGGACTACTTCACAAAATGGATCAAGGATAAACCTCTCACCACCATAACCTCGGCAAGAGTCCAGAGGTTCTTTGAAAGAAACCTCATTAGTCGATTTGGAATCCCGGTAGAAATCATCACTGACAACGGCACACAGTTTGCCGACAAAAGGTTCCAAGAACTTTTGGCCGATTACAAGATAAAACACCACTTTGCATCAATCGAGCATCCTCGATCCAATGGACAAGATGAAGCGGCAAATAAGGTGATATTATATGGGTTCAAAAAGAGACTCTTTGAAGCCAAGGGAAATTGGGTGCAACAACTTCATCTCATCCTCTGGGGATATCGGATCAACACCCAAACCTCCACAGGAGACTCACCATTCAATCTGACTTATAGTTGTGAAGCCATGATTCCAGTTGAAATTGGGGAACCATCATGGCGAAGAATGCAAAGGTTGGAAGGAAGCGAAGAAGAAAATGACGAGGCACTAAGTGTCAAATGATAACTCATATTTTGTTACACTTATCTATTACTCTTGGTTGGTATTTTTATGATTTATTTGAATTAAATAAAGGTCTTTTGGGTCAATTCACAATTCTAGATTTTAGTTGGGTTTAATTGATTTTCGTCATAATTTTCCAGATTTACACTACTTTTGTATTTTGACCATATCTCACTCTACAGTTGTTTGATTGACTCCGTTCTTATTGCTTTTTGCAGCTAACAGATAGGGCTACAATCTCTATTTCAGCTACTGAAGCCCAATTCGGACGGGAAGATGGTCGAAACTTGATCTCAAGATGACATGTTTTGCTGGAATTTTATTTTGACGTTTGAACTTGTAATTTTCATTAGTACCCAATGTGTTTAGGGCCCAAGGCCAAGTTTTATTGTTTCATTTTACTTTATTCGGTTTCTATTTTATGTTTAGGCTGAAGCGATGAAACCCTAGCCATCCTGCGTGACGGCTATTTAAAGGGGACTCTACGAAACCCTTGGGAGTAAGTGTTTACAACAGAAAAGTATTTTCTCTGAAGCGTTCTTCGCGTTCTTCATCTTTTTCTTCTTCTTATTTCAATTATGCTTACCTTAGCCATGCGAGGCTTAGAACCTTTTAATCAACCTAAGGGTAATGGATTCCATGGATTAGTCTTGAGGGTCTGCGTTTATTTCAAATCAGTTTTCGTTTCCCTTCCAAACTCAGATTGATATCGTGCGATCGTGGATATTCAATCTGAGGTTCGCGATTGCGATTATGGAAAGGGATTAATCATCAGATTTGATGATTAAGTTGATTGACCCTATGACCTTAAATCAAGCGGGCTGATACTCTGCGATTGTATGAGTAGAAGCATCGTCTTTGATCAAATGCTAAGCGATCGCTTAGAGAGGGTTGTCAATTGGAAATAAGGATTCTGATCCGATTGACAAATCAATCACGATTCTGATATTTTCTTATCCGAGGAAAGACGTCCATGGATCCCAAACCTTAGGTTGGTTAATTTTTAATTACGAATTTTTATTCCAAATTTATATTTTTCCTTTTTAATTATTGAATCAAAATCCAAAACCCCCTTTTAATTTTCTGTTCTCATAAGCGATTTTAACCAAAACAATTTCCTTGAGAGACGACTTAGGGTTTTCACTTTACTGCAAATTTTCTGAACCCTAATTAAAGAATTAATTTTTAATTTGCGCGAGTTCGACAGCTCGTGTCATCAAACTCGACTTGCTTGACGAGCAACGTGAAAATGCAAAATACAACGAAATGATGGTCAAACGTCTCACAATAGCTCAATACAACAAAAAGGTCAGACTTAGATCTTTCAAAAAGGGCGACTTTATATTGAAAAGGGAGGACGTCGGCAAAAAGAATGCCAAAGACAGCAAGCTCATAGTCGATTGGAAATGCCCATACCAGATTAAAGAAAACCTAGAAAAAAGGGATTATATCCTCGAAACACTCTCAAAGATGCCCATCAAAAGGACTTGGAACACAGATAAGCTGAAGGCTTATTATAGCTAAGCTTGAAATCCTAGTTCAACTACCCAAGGGCGGAATCCGTAGTTAGGATTTATTTCTAAGCAAATAAAATAGATACCCAAGCTCGAAGCTCGCGGAAGTCCGTAGTAGTTAGCATTTACATTTTTAAGCAAATAAAACAGGCATACAGAGCCTAATCATTGTTTTTCTATTTCTTAGGCGCTTAAGTGGGATATAACCATAAATCATTCATTATAACGCAACCTTATGTAAAGTCTTTATCATTATCAATGAAGGATGAATTTATCATCATCTTATCCTCTGCATATACATCTGAAACCATTAATGGGACTTCGACCACTAAAGGCTAGACCCATAATGACTAATGTCTTTGTGTAAAATGGATACCTTAAAGCCAAAAACATCAGACCATGAGAAGGTCAGCTCGGCAACGAAGCCGACAATTATAAAGGGAACTAAAATGGGTCCCGGCTAGGAAGCCAAACCCTAAAACAATAACGCAAACCTTGAAAACTAGAACCAAGACAACAAAGTATCACAAAAGTGCAAGAAGATTAACAAATTAAAAATCGGTGAACTCGGTAATGTACTTACAAATCCAAAAAGAGGACCAAAGTCCCAAAAAAAAAATACAAAATAAAGTCGGCATACTGACCCTTCATTCAACATTTGTGGCTGGAATTTCTTCAGGAGCGGATGGAACCTCTTCATGAATGTCAGCCTTGTCTTCCTCCTGAAAGACCTCAGAATCCGGAGTCCCAGGAACAATAGATTCATCCTTCACGCCGTAAGAAACATCCATGCCCTCAGTAATAAGACCCAGATTCAAAATTTGAGCCTGTTCAATAGCATTATCAAATTATTGAACAACCGCATTCTCCAACATTGCCCGAGCCTCTTCAAAGTCAGCCTGAGCATTTTTCAGCCAAGCTCTTTAAGGAGACCAATTTCTCCTTGTTCAAGACCTCCACAGAAAGGATGGCCACCTTTAAATCATTCTCGGCCTTGGCGAGTTAGAAATTGAGGTCCTGAACCCTGACCTCCAAGTCAGCCTTCGCTTTCGAAAGCTCTTCCCTCAATTTGGAGAGCTCGTCTACCTTAACAGAAAGTGCCGAACTGGAAGCGTTGGACATGTCAAGCCTCTGGTGGAGATCCTGAAAAGATTGAAACAAAGAAATCATCTTTAAAGACTCCTCCTCCATCCGGGCTAACATAACCCGCATATCAACATTAAGGGGTGAACCTCCCATTAATTGAGAAGGCAGCTTCAAGGCCGCGCGGAGACGATCAGAAACTCCAATCTTCCATAATTCCCCCGTCTCTATAAACATAGCGTCCCCAAAAAGAGCGTTTGGGGGTGGGGGTGGCAGTGGAGATGAAGTAATCTGAGATGCGATGACATTGGTAATAACGACCCTGACGGTCGAACTACCACCTGCAAGGTCAAGTCGCCTTTTCTTCGAAAACTCGCCATTTCTTTGAAACCTCACATTTTCTTTTTCAAATACTTCTTGTAATCGGAGCTCGTCATATTTATTGCAAGAAAAAAATTTGATTAGAAAGCAGCTCTAAGAACAAAAAAGATACGATAAAACCCTGCATAGCTGGGATCACCTACCAATTTCTTGGAGAAGGTCATCTCCAAATTTATCTACTATAAGACTTAAATCAAGAACACCATAGTCCTCAACAAAAGTCTTCAGGATGTCGAAGCCAAGATGCTCCTCATCAGAGAACGAAGGATCACAGCTCATATAATACCTGGATCGCTTGAGATAATGATTCTGACTCCAATAAAGCTCAAACCGAGCTGACAAATCACCATGCTCAAGCAGCTCAATATCAAATTAAGGATGAAAATCGGGATGGACTACCACCTTAAAATGGTGGTCTTTAAAGCCTGTGAAAGATTGGGTGAAAGGTATGAAGATTCCACGATCAGGCACACTGCGACGAGTGAACCAACCTTTCCGTTCCTTGACCTCGGCTCCAGACCGAGATGTATATTGATATGCCTTCAGCATATGGGTAAATTCAAGCCAAAAAGAAGAAGATTATTATCTAATCCTGAGTAAAAAGGCAACGTTTATTGTTGCTTTGCTGAAATTCCAAATCCAGGATTGTTCAACTGATTTTATGCTGATTTTGTAAGAAAAGCAGACAAAACTGGAGCCAAATAGAGACTTGCCAAAATGAAGATCCACGCTCATAGCGTGGATTTCACGCTGATGGCGTGAAGAACCAGAGACTCCCACGCTCATAGCGTGGAGTTCACGCTGATGGCGTGAAACCATTCTTTCTCCCACGCTCATAGTGTGGATGTCACGTTGATGGCGTGAAGATTCAGAGGCAGCCACGCTCTTGGCGTGGATATGACGCTAAGAGCGCTAGATTGCGAAATCACGGACTGTGCTTCCTAAAGGGTAATTTTGGAAGATGAAAAAAAAGATTATAAAAAGGAGGCTCATCATAGAATTAGGTATTCTGAACCTAAGGAGATCGTCATGCTGCAGAAGAAGAGCTCCGAGGAGAAATTCTTGACCATCTTTATTGTTCCATCTACATTCTTTCATTCCAAGTAACATTGAATATTGATTTATCAGCCATGACAATGGTTGGCTAAGTTTTCTTTATTGTAGTTAGGGTCACAAACCTTATGTGAACCCTTGTTACGACGGATTGGTTTATTTCTACTCGTTTATATAAATTTCTTTATCTTTACCCTGTGCGAAATTTCTATTTTCTTTGTTAGACTTGATCAATCTAATAGTTGATAATAGTTTAAGGGTTAGAACCCTAGTTAGGAATATTAAGGTTTTTGATCTTGAAAGGGGGTAAGATAACAATTATTATGCATGCTAGGAATAGATGTATAATTAATTGCAGATGCTTTAATTATCGTGTTCATTGCTTAATTTTCATGAGAGGTTACTAAGGGATTAAAATTTCAATTGAGATTAAAAGGTTAAATTGCAAAGGGATTGGGATTTAACTAATTAATTCTAGATGATAATTATCTGAGTATTTATATAAATAATTTAAATCAATCCAAGGTAAGAAGTAGGGATCATATGGTGAGTGCACTCTAACTACAATTCTTTCTCTCAATTACAAAAAAAAACCATATATGTTTCTTTCTTAAAAGCAAAAATCTAAAAATACGTTTTATTTTAATTCTCATTATTCTCAAATCCACCACAATTTTCACAAATTATTTGAACTCTTCTATTCTTGGAAGGAATATTAATTGATATACGATCACAATCCCTGTGGAGATGAAGTTTACTTAACATTATATTACTTGTGCGATCAGTATACTTGCCGAAAAGCATCAAGTTTTTGGCGCCGTTGCCGGGGATTGGCGTTTCTTACATCAATTAATTTTGATTTTTAATATTGGATTTTTATTTTATTTTTATTTTTGATTTCTCTGTGATTCTTGAACAGTGCTACTAATCCCTTTTCTGAGTTGTATGCGAGGTAAAGAGCCAGAATTTCCACTTGACTTGGAGATTACAAAAACAGAAAAGAGAAACAAGAAACTTGCTCAGAAGAAACTTACGTTCAACGAGTTGGGAATTCTGTCTGAAAAAACACACAAGATGGCAGGGAATAATGAAGCGGACAATCCACTCATGGACACCATTTTGACGCCATTATTCAATAGGCCCAATTCAAGTATTGTCCATCCTGAAGTTGGCAACAATAATTGGGAGCTCAAGTCTGATAATATTCGACTGGTGGAGAGAGCTCAGTTTGGTGGAGAGGATGATGAAGACCCGCATAGGTTCATAAACAGATTCCTGATGATTTGTGACTCGACTAAACATCCTTAAGTGTCCAATGGTACAGTCCGGTTGGGACTGTTTCCTTTTGCTCTTAAAGGAAAAAATTTGAATTGGTTGGAGAGGCAGCCTGCGAGAAGTATTCCCTCATGGGAGAATTTATCAAATAAGTTCTTTGCGGAGTTCTTCTCGATAGAAAGATACAATCAAATGGTGAATGATATCACCAATTTCACTCAAGATGAGGGTGGAACTATGTATGCAGCCTGGAACCGGTTCAAAGATCTAATGAGGAGGTGTCCTCATTACCCTATGACCAATGGTGATCAGGTCCGGATCTTCTTCAACGGTTGTAAACCGGAAATTCGGATGGTTCTGAATGGTGCAACATGTGGTAGCATTAAGTCAATGAGAGCAAATGAGACTCTTGAATTGATTGAAAGAATGACTGCCAATGAAAATGAAGGGTTGTCATCTAAGCCTAAGAGAGGCATTCTTCACCTAGACAACAATGATTCAGCATTGGCTGAAAATAAATTGTTATCACAACAGATGGAGAATTTGACATCAAGGCTTGATAAAATGCAGCTCTCTAGCGTCCAAGCTCAAGCTGCTTCAGTTATTTGTGAATATTGCAAAGAAGGTCATAAATCTAATGAATGTCCTACCCTGCTATCTGATGATCCTCCTCAACAGGTGCATGTAAATGGCGTGTGGTATGATCATAGGCCCCCACCACAAAATGTTCCAAGAAATCAGAATTTTCCTTCTGGAAACAATAACTTCTAGAGGAGGGTGCAGGGTACTGGTCTTGACTTCAAGTCCAATAATTATTTGCAACCACCGCCAGTTCAACCGAAGGAACCTTATGATTTAGAGAAGCTAGTGGGACAAATGGCCCAACATTCTAATGCTTTCGTGGAAGAGACTCGGGAAAATACCAGAAATACACAAGCCTCCATCAAAAATCTGGAGAACCAAATTGGCCAGATAGCTAAACAGTTGGCTGAAAGAACTCAGGGTACCTTCCCTAGCAATACAGTTACTAATCCCAAGGAGGATTGTATGGCTATCACAACTAGAAGTGGTAAAGAGGTAGCAGCTCCCGAAAAGCCAAACACAAATGTGGAAGCTGATGAGAGACTGAAGGCGGTTGAAGAGCCAGAAAAAGAGGTGGTAATTCCTTCTGATGTTGAGAAATCTGTTCAGAAAGGTAAAGAAGAGGAGCTACCAACTATTGCTGAAAAGAAGAAATTTGAGCTGAATCCGGAATATGTGAGAGCTATGGCACCTTATCCATAAAGGTTCAAGAAAGATGCTCAGAAACAACAATATTCAAGATTTCTGGATATCTTCAAGAAGTTACATGTGAACATACCTTTTCCTGAAGCTTTGGTTAACATGCCAAACTATGCCAAGTTCATGAAGGACTTGTTGTCAAGAAAACATAAGCTGCAGGAGTGCCAAATAGTAGCACTCACTGAAGAGTGTAGTGCCATCATACAAAAGAAGTTTCCACCCAAACTCAGTGATCCAGGAAGCTTCAATATTCAAATTGCTATTGGTAACACTAATGTTGGCAGGGCACTATGTGATCTTGGGGCAACTATTAATCTGATGCCATTATCTGTTTGCAAATCTCTGGGAATTACTGAGTTAAAACCCACTATGGTTTCTCTACAACTTGTTGATAGATCTTTGAGGAGGCCAAGTGGTATTATGGAAGATGTGCTTGTTAAGGTGGATAAGTTCATTTTCCCAGCTGATTTTGTGGTATTAGACATGGAAGAGGGTACTGAAATGCCTTTGTTATTGGGTAGACCTTTCTTAGCTACTGCTCGAGCCATGATTGATGTTGAAAATGGCAAGCTTGAGTTGAGGATGAATGATGAGACCATCACCATCAACGTCTTTGACTCCATGAAACAATCTTCTGATAAAGGCGATTGCTTTCGACTTGATATTCTAGAGCAAGTAGTGGAAGAAGAAGTATTTTTCAGTCAACAATCTGAGGAAGAACTTCAAGCACATGAAATGGTTCCTTACAAGGAAGAAAAAAATGAGTTGTGTGAAGTCCTTGAAAAGAAAGATTCTGACAAGGAAGATGGTGCACCAAAGGTAGAGTTGAAGGAGCTTCCGGAAACTCTCAAATATATCTTCTTGGGTGAAGAGGAGACTTACCATGTTATCATTAACAAGGGATTGTCTTCTGAGCAAGAGACAAGACTGGTTGAAGTGCTTAAAGAGCATAAGACTGCCATAGGGTGGTCAATTTTTGATTTAAAGGGTATTAATCCCTCATTTTGTACTCATAAATTCCTCATGGAGGATGAAGTTCGACCAGTAAGGCAGCCACAAAGGAGGCTCAATCCAACAATGAAAGAGGTTGTAAGGAAAGAAGTTGTGAAGCTTCTTGATGCTGGTATGATTTATCCAATTTCGGATACTGCTTGGATGAGTCTAGTGAAAATTGTTCCGAAAAAGAGAGGTATCACTGTAGTCCACAATGAGAAAAATGAACTTATTCCAACTAGAACCATTACTGGTTGGAGAATATGTGTGGATTACCGGAGGTTGAATGCTGCCACCAGGAAGGACCACTTCCCAGTTCCTTTTGTTGATCAGTTGTTGGAAAGATTGGCGGGTCACACTTTTTACTGTTTCTTGGATGGGTATTCTGGGTACAACCAAATCCCAGTGGAACCAGAAGACTAGGAGAAAACAGCTTTCACCTGCCCTTTTAGAGTCTTTGCTCATAGACGGATGCTATTCGGTCTATGTAATGCACCTGCCACATTTAAAAGGTACATGCTCTCCATCTTTTCTGACATGGTGGAGAAAAACCTTGAGGTATTTATGGACGACTTTTCTGTTTTTGGCTCTTGTTTTGATTTATGTTTGTTAAACTTAACTCATGTTCTTAAAAGATGCCAAGAAACAAATCTTGTACTAAACTGGGAAAAGTGTCATTTTATGGTACAAGAGGGAATTGTCTTAGGTCATAAGATATCTGAAAAAGGGATTGAGGTAGATGGAGCTAAACTGATGTTAATTGAGAAACTACCTCCTCCTAATAATGTTACTAGTATTAGAAGTTTTCTAGGACATGCTGGGTTTTACAGGAGATTCATAAAAGATTTTTCTAAAATAGCTAAACCTTTAAGCCAACTTTTAGAAAAAGATTATGAATTTCAATTTGATGACGCATGCCTTAAAGCTTTTAATCTTTTGAAAGAAAAGCTCACTATAGCTCCCATTCTTGAAGCTCCTGATTGGAGTTTACCTTTTGAGCTCATGTGTGATGCTAGTGCCTATGCTATAGGTGCAGTCCTTGGCCAACGAAAGAATAAATTGTTACATGTTATATACTATGCTAGCAAAATTTTAAATGAGGCACAAGTAAATTATGCCACAACTGAAAAGGAAATGCTAGCAGTAGTATATGCATTGGACAAATTTAGATCTTATCTGTTGGGTTCCAAGGTAATTATTTTTACTGACCACTCTACTATCAAGTATTTGATGAACAAGCAGGATGCCAAGCCCCGTTTGCTAAGGTGGATGCTCTTATTTCAAGAGTTTGACTTGGAGATCCGAGATAAAGCTGGAGTGGAAAACAAGGTGGCAGATCATTTGTCACGAATACAGGAGAAAGAATTACAGGATGGTCCAGAGAGAGAAATAAATGACCATTTTCCTGATGAAAGAGTGATGGCTATATTTGTACCTCTTTGGTTTGCAAATATTGCCAATTACAAGGTGATAAAAGAGTTCCCTCCCAATCTTACTAGGCAACAACAGAATTAGGATGATCCTTACTTGTATTTCCAGTGTGCTGATGGAATTATAAGAAGGTGTATGCCAGAATTTGAAGTTCATGAGATCCTGTGGCACTGCCATGCATATTGGGATGATCCTTACTTGTATTTCCAGTGTGCTGATGGAATTATAAGAAGGTGTGTGCCAGAATTTGAAGTTCATGAGATCCTGTGGCACTGCCATGCATCAAACTATGGAGGACACTTTGGAGGCAATAAAATCGCTCAAAAAGTTCTACAGAGTGGTTATTATTGGCCTACGTTATTCAAGGATGCAAGGAGATTTCATTGGGATGATCCTTACTTGTATTTCCAGTGTGCTGATGGAATTATAAGAAGGTGTGTGCCAGAATTTGAAGTTCATGAGATCCTGTGGCACTGCCATGCATCAAACTATGGAGGACACTTTGGAGGCAATAAAACCGCTCAAAAAGTTCTACAGAGTGGTTATTATTGGCCTACGTTATTCAAGGATGCAAGGGATTATGTTGAAATATGTGACAGATGTCAAAAGGTGGGAAATATTTTCCGCAAGGATGAAATGCCTCTGAATAGTATATTAGATGTGGAACTTTTTGATGTGTGGGGGATAGATTTCATAGGACCATTTCCTTCATCGTATTCCAACCAGTACATCCTTGTTGCTGTTGACTATGTCTCCAAGTGGGTTGAGGTTGTTGCTCTTCCCACCAATGATGCTAAGGTGGTTGTAAATTTCTTGAGAAAGAATATTTTCACAAGGTTTGGTGTACCGAGGGAAATAATAAGTGATGGAGGTACTCATTTTTGTAACAAACAGCTTGATAACCTACTGGCTAAGTATGGTGTTAAACATAAGGTTGCTACACCTTATCATCCTCAAACTAGTGGTCAAGTGGA